>NC_044245.1:3522419-3572419 GCF_003957555.1 Calypte anna
GGCTTTAATGGTCATTTCTCAGGATGGAAAAGAGTCCACATTGTGGTCCCCTAGAGAAAGTCTGAGGTTTTTTCAACAATTGGCAGTCTGGAGGAGTGAGAGCAGCCCCACATCTCCATGTTCTCAGGTGAGATCTTCCAAGATCCACACCAGTGGCAAAAAACTCCAGAAAGAAAAAAAAAAAAAGAAAAAGCAGAATGAAAGTTTCAGGTAAGCTTTGGTACAGGAACACAAAAAGCTTTAAACCCCTCTTGTGTAATGCTGAGGTTGGAACCAGCACCAGGAGCTGAGGTCTTGGGTGGCCACCAGCAGGTGTGTGAAATCACTGCCTCATCACTCAGCCAAGGTGTGCTCAAGGCAGCGGCCAAAAAAAGCCAAGAAACTGTTATTTCTCTGCTTTCTCTGAGCATGTCCCGTGCTCAGGGCATCACTTTGCTGCTGCAGAAAACCCTGAGGCATCCCCCTTTCAGCTGTGGTCCTGAGCTCCAAGAGGAGATCTGTTGGAGAAAGAGAAAAAAACCCAAAATACAACTAAAATGACTAATGGGATGGAGCAGCTGCTTCTCAAGGAGAGATGACAAGCTCAGGAAGCTTCCACCAGGAGAAGGAAAAGCTGTGGGGAGCTTAGAAGCAAAGTGCAGCAAACCATGAAGGCAATGAGCACAGAGAATGCCAAATTGTTACTGAAGGGAGGAGCAGATCAGTTTAAACCAAATAACAAAGTCCTCATCTAGAGAGCAGGTTGTCAGAGGAGCCAAATGTGTCCATGGATTCAAAGAAAGGGTGAAGAAATCCACGGGCAATGGGTCTGCCAACAGATTTTAGACTCAATGTGTCCAGTTCTGGAGCCCCCAAGTCAGGAAGGAGCTGGAGATGTTGGAGTGAGTCCAAAGGAGGCCACAAAAATGGCCAAAGAGGGCTGGAAAACCTCTGCTATGGAGCCAGACTGAGAGAGTTGGGGTTGTTCAGCCTGGAGAAGGCTCCTGGGAGACCTTAGAGCATCTCCCAGTGCCTGAAGGGGCTCCAGGAAAGCTGGGGAGGGACTTGGGACAAGAGTGTGGAATGATAGAGTGAGGAAAAATGGCTTTAATCTGGAAGAGGAGAGAGATTTAAATGTGGTATTAGGAAGAATTTATTTCCTGTGAGAGGGGTGAGACCCTGGCACAGATTTCCCAGAGGATTTGTGGCTGCCCCATCCCTGGAAGTGTTTAAATCCAGGTTGGATGGGGCTTGGAGCAACCTGGGCTGGTGGAAGGTGTCCCTGCCCATGCAGGGGGTTGGAATTAGGTGATCTTTGAGGTCCTTTTCAACTCAAACCTCTGTGAATGACCACTGCTGGAAAAGAATATTAGCCTAAAGAAACTTCCAGGCAAATGAGGCATTTTTCTGGACTGGATTCTCCCCAAGCCCATGAGATGTGCTTGGATTACTGCTTCCCACTTCTCAACTTGCTCAAAAATGAAGCTTCAGTCCTCATCCAACCCATAATGTGTGTTTGAGTTAAGTGGTTCCTGCAGGGCATTGTTATAAATGACGTCCCATAAAACTGATCAGGACACACCAATTAATGAATCAATTGGTATTTAATAGCAAGTAACAACAAGCAACAACAGCACTGGGCACCTGGGAGTCTCTGCTCCTCAAGATGGTGCAACTTCCTAAAGTTTCTTGGGTATTTATAGTCCTTTATGGCCGTGTGAGCCCGATGTTGCTGGGAAAGCTCAAAATCTGTCGACAATACTAATTCTTCTTATGCAGAGACAGCTTGTGTTTGGTGAACCCCTTTCTACAAAGGTTGTCTATAAGAAGGTTTAAACATGATTACACAGCATTTTGTCACAATACACTTTTTCTCTCTGAAGTACATTCTGCAGTTAACATCCTTATCTTCTTTCACTACTTCCATCTTGCATTTATCATGGAATCATAGAATTGGCTGGGTTGGAAGGGACCTCAGAGATCATCAAGTCCAACCCTTGATCCACTACTGCTGCAGTTCCCAGCCCATGGCACTGAGTGCCACATCCAGGCTCTTTTGAAATATCTCCAGACACAGAGAATCCACTACTTCCCTGGGCAGCCCATTCCAATGCCTGATCACCCTCTCCAGAAAGAAATTCTTTCTCATCTCCAACCTAAACCTCCCCTGGCACAACTTGAGACCCTGCCCTCTTGTCTTGCTGAGAGTTGCCTGGGAAAAGAGCCCAACACCCCCTGGCTCCAACCTCCTTTCAGGGAGTTGGAGAGAGTGATGAGGTCTCCCCTGAGCCTCCTCTTCTCCAGCCTCAACACCCCCAGCTCCCTCAGCCCTTCCTCACAGGAATTCTGCTGGATCCCTTCACAGCCTCCTTGCTCTTCTCTGGACCTGCTCCAGGTCCTCAATCTCCTTCCTGAGCTGAGGGGCCCAGAACTGGACACAGGACTCAAGCTGTGGCCTCACCAGGGCTGAGCACAGGGGCAGAATCCCTTCCCTGGACCTGCTGGCCACGCTGTTCCTGAGCCAGCCCAGGATGCCATTGGCCTTCTTGGCCACCTGGGCACACTGCTGGCTCCTGTTCAGCTTCCTGGCAATCCAGACTCCCAGGTCCCGTTCTGCCACTCTGTGCCCAGCCTGGAGCTCCCCATGGGGTTGTTGTGGCCAAAGTGCAGGACCCGGCACTTGGAATGTTGAACCTCATCCCGTTGGGATCATCCCAACTCTCCAGTCTGTCCAGGTCCCTCTGCAGAGCCCTCCTGCCTTCCAGCTGATAAGTAAATACACTAAAAATTTTCTACTTAGGTGAAATGAACAAACATTATATGTAAGTTACTACAATTTGTCACAGTCACAGGATGTTTTTGGCACATAACTTTGCAGGTTAATGCTTCTATTTTATCAACAAAGTTACATAGGTGAAATGAACAAATATAACTTGATATGTAAATTGTTACAGCATGGTGCAGAGCTCAGGCCCAAACTCCTGCAGCAGCTCAGAAATGCTTTGGTGGCACCTGCAAAGTCACCTTGGCAGCAAGTGATGGGTTTGCTTGGTGAGGAACCAGGTGTGAAAGCTGCATGGGTCTTCCCAGCATGGGGCATGCAGTTCAGAGGCATCTTTACATATCAAAGGAGAAGATGGAAAGCAGCAGCATTTCATTAGTCAGGAAGCTCTAAATTGATGCCTTGATTGAAATAATTATTCAAGAGCCACAGGAAAGCCCCGAAGATGCATTGAGAGTCAAGAGACTCTCAGGGGAATGGGGGAAATCTGCCCCAACTAAGGAGTTTCTGCTCAGGGGTGGGATGCAGCACCTTGAAGTCTCAGACCCATCAGATCAAGTCCTGCCTGATGGTTTTGGTTCTTCTTTTTGAGAGCTCAGTGCGACCCAGGGGAGCTGAGACTAATTAAGTGCTAGATATTAATGGTTTCTATTGCAAATTCCAAGTTAACTCCTAACTTTTCCCTTCCCCCCCCCCCTTTTTTTCCCCTTTTTTCTCTTTTCTTTTTTCTTTTCTTTTTCTTTTTCTTTTTTTTTAAGAAATAACATATTATTATTTTTTTCCTTAGATAATCTCAAGTCTGAAGTAACTTTTAAGACTGGTGCTTGGTGGAGTGGCAAAGCAGATACCTGAGAAATTTATTCCTTTCAAAACCCTTTCACTCTCCTCTAGCTTTTATATCCCTGGAACCCATGAGGAACCATTCTTTCATGCTAGGAGTGTAAGTTGGTAACGTGAAGAAAAAGAAACCATTTTATTCAGAAAATACTCACACAGAGGAAAAATACTCTGAATTTTCCTCTTCAGCCTAAACCATAGAAAATAATTCTCCCCCTAACAACAACAAATAAATCTCCAGGGTGAAAATCCCCCAGAAATAGTCTGGTTTATATTAGCAGTAAAGAAAAATACTAAAGGCTGAGGACTCTGGATGGATTCAAGGAGCAGGTCCTGGAGCAGGTCCAAAGGAGGACAACCAGGCTGGTGAAGGGATCCAGCACAGATCCTATGAGGAGAGGCTGAGGGAGCTGGGGGTGTTGAGGCTGGAGAAGAGGAGGCTCAGGGGAGACCTCATCACTCTCTACAACTCCCTGAAAGAAGGTTGGAGCCAGGGGGGGGTTGGGCTCTTTTCCCAGGCAACTCTCAGCAAGACAAGAGGGCAGGGTCTCAAGTTGTGCCAGGGGAGGTTTAGGTTGGAGATTCGAAAGAATTTCTTTCTGGAGAGGGTGATCAGGCATTGGAATGGGCTGCCCAGGGAAGTAGTGGATTCTCCGTGTCTGGAGATATTTCAAAAGAGCCTGGATGTGGCACTCAGTGCCATGGGCTGGGAACTGCAGCAGTAGTGGATCAAGGGTTGGACTTGATGATCTCTGAGGTCCCTTCCAACCCAGCCAATTCTATGATTCTAAGGAGGATCCTGAGAGACATTCAGTAGACAAGGTCCCAGGGGTGGAGGAGTTTTGGGGTGACAACATTTGGAAAGGGTGTTTTGGGGTGAGAAGCTCAGGAATTGTGCACAACCCCTCAGTTTTTCAGAGTTACAGGGGGAGTCTCCAAGGAAAGCTATGGAAAACGAGCAATGGGCACCTTCAGCCAAGGTTTTCCAAGACCCAGCATCCCAGAAACTCAAGTCAGAGAAGCTGAAGTTGAAATTAAGACTTCAGCTCCCACACACATCCTGGTGTCCCCAGTGTGGCTGGAAGAGGAAGGATGGCAGGGACAGATGGGACAAAGCCAGAGGAAAGTAGGGCTGAAAGGAGGGAACATTGCTTGGAGGAGTTATTTATGATCTGCCAGAGAAACCAAAGAGATACACACAGCCTGGGTGTCCCTGGGGATGTGTCCCAGGCCTGGTACTGCTCAAAATATTTTTTTAATAATTACTTGCATGAATAGAAAATTTGCTTTACAGCTGCAAATGATACCAAGAAGCCGGGAGGGACTTCAAGTACTTGGGAGGATGGGCTGGAACTTCAAAACAATCTTGACACATTAGAGAAATAGCTTGGAAAAAAAAAATAATAAAAAAAAGGCTGCAATTCAGTGGAAACAAAGGAAAAAGTTGCTGTTTGTGTAAGAAGAGTGGAGCTGCAGAGCAGAGCTGGGGCAGGGAGTGGGTAAGCAGGGATGTGGCAGCAGCAGATCCCTGTCTGGATCTGAGCATCCCTCCTCGTGGTGTTGCAAAAGCAGCAAACCACAGGCAGGGCCACGTCAGTGCTGGCTGTAGGACACAGGGAGCAAAGCTTTAGATCCCCAAAGCATGGTGTCCATTGGGAATGGGGATTTGGGGAGGTTATGGGCTGGTGGCAAAGCCCAGGAGATGGTGAGATCTGAGAAGTTGCAAGAAAACCACAAAAAAACCCACAAGGAAACCCAAAACCCCAAAGGACCTGGAGCTATGTAGTCCAGAGAAGACCAGATTGGGGCAAGAGCTGGTACAACTCTTTTCTAAAGAATTAAAATTTCCTTTTTCCTTCTACCTAAACATTGAATAAGAAGGAAGGAGCTCATTCTTTTCCCCTCCACCTGTGAGAAGTAGTGATGGGCTTAAAAGGCAGCAAAGGAGCTTTAGTTCAGCCATCAGAAAATATATTGATTTTTTTTCTTTCTTTATATCGTGTAGGCAGTTTCAGACAGTTTGGTTTTGGCACTTCAGCTGCTGAATCTCAGGGCTGGCAATTTTTTTACAGCTCCATCAGATAAGAATTCCTGTGATTTATGGGGATGGAGTTGATCCTGCCCCTCAAGTGACTCCACCACTGCCCTGGGCAGCCTGTTCCCAATGCCTTAGAACCCTTTGGGGGAAGAAATTCTCCTCACATCCAATCTAAACCTCCCCTGGAGCAATTGGAGCCACTACCTCTTGTCATTGAATCTTGCAGGTTGGAAAGACCCTTGGATCACTGAGTCCAACCATCACCCTTACTCTATGAAGTTCTCCCCTAAAAACCACATCCCCAACATCTAAATAAACCCCTAAACACATCCAGGGATGGTGACTCCACCACCTCCCTGTCTGAACAGTCACTGCAATGACTATTTGGGTTATTTTTGTATTGTATCACTTGGAACTATGTTGAACTGTCTGATTCCCACCTCTTTACAACCACCTTTAAAGGAGTTGTAAAGAGAAAGTCTTAACTCCTCCAGACCAACCATGAAGAGATGAGAAGATCAAGTGCTTGATACCTTCCCACCCTCCCTACCCTCGTTTTTGGTTTGCTTTTGGCCTTTTTTGTTTGTTTGTTTTTTTATTTTATTTTTTCTATCTTTTTTTTTCTTTTTTTCTATTCAGTAGGAGCTGCAGCTCCAAGCAAAGTAGAGTAGGAGAGACCCAGCTGTGAAAGATGCTCTCAAACCCCTTTACCCAAACCAGCAGGAGCTTGGTCCAGGCTTTCAAAGCATCATAGAATCACAGAATGGTTTGGGTTGGAAGGGACTTTAAAGATCATCGGGTTGCTCCAAGCCCCATCCAACCTGGCCTGGAACACTTCCAGGGATGGAGCAGCCACAGCTTCTCTGGGAAACCTGGACCAGGGTCTCACCACCCTCACAGGGAAGAATTTCTCCCTAATATCTAATCCTAAATCTCCCTGCCAGCTCACAGCCATTCCCCCTCATCCTATCACTACCTAGACACTTAATGCAATTACAAATCACAGCAGAAAAAATTAATTCCCCACCCCCACTGTTACTTCTTTAAAAAGGTGGAAGCCATCACTAGAGAAGGTCAATTTAGGTTGGACAAGAGGAAGAAATTCTTTCCTGTGAAGGTGCTGAGCCCCTGGCACAGGTTTCCCAGAGAAGCTGTGGCTGCCCCATCCCTGGAAGAGTTCCAGGCCAGGTTGGATGGGGCTTGGAGCAACCTGGGCTGGTGGGAGGTGTCCCTGCCCATGCAGGGGGCTTGGAACAGGATGAGCTTTAAGGTCCCTTCCAACCCAACCCATTCTGTGATTCTGACCTCAGAAGCATAAAGTGATATAAAAAGCCAAACCATCCCCAGCTGCTTTATCCAGTGAGTGGGTCACACCCAGATGTTGCAAAAAACCCGCAGACTTCTCTGACAAAGGATCCTCTATTTGTCCTCTTGCTTCTTCCTTCCTTGCTGCACCTACTTTTGGAAGAAGTCCCTCTCCAGGAAGGATGTAAAAACCAAGCCCTGGCTGGTCCAAGAACTCCTCCAGGAAATCCAGAAAGGAGCAGAGTGACCCAGGGAGCAGCACCAAGTTCTGGGTACAAGGATTCTCCTCTGTACAGCTCCCACTGAGTGTGGTTTGACACGAGCCAACCTCTTGATCCCATAAATCCAGCTGCCTCAGCAAGCCTTCTCCAGTCAAAACAAAACCTCCTAAAGCAGCAGATATGGAGCCTTCAAGGCTACAACCATCAACAACAGCTGCAATTAGAGGGATTAACAATTAACAGCCTGGCTGAAAGCACTGAAGGAATCCAGGGAGAAACAAGACCTCAAAAGTTATTACTGGGCTGAACAAACTCCCACCTGAGGGGTAGGTGAAGAGTCTGGAAAGGTAGAACTGCCCAGGGATTGCTCTGTTTGGGTCTGGAGCTGACCCTGCTGTGGTACAGCACATTAAATTATTTATTATTTATTAATTGTTATCAAACCCAACATCAGAGTCCTGCTCCAGGAAAGCTCAGGTTCAAACTTTGGAGTCAACCAACACTCAGAGAAAAGGTAAAGAATCACAGGATTAGCTGGGTTGGAAAGGATCTTTGAGATCACCAAATCCAATCCTTCATCCAGGAGTCTAGAAAGACATTTGGAGATGAGCAGGATTAATTAATACCAAATTAATGCCCACTCTCTCTTTGTGCATCCACTGTGCTCTGAAATATTATTTAATAAAAAAAACCAAAAACAACCCAACAAAAAAACCCCAAACCACCTAAAACTGCCACAGATTTCATGCATGCAACCCCATCTACTTCAGAGGGATTGCATGGACATCATTAAATTCAAGCCTGGGTCCCTTAATTGTTGATATAATTTTCAAAGAGTTGCAACTTACCCCAGTTTAAGCATCCAGAGCAGTTTAAACCCAGGTGGAAAAACCATTGCTGTTTTCCCAGCCATCTCATAAACATTATTTACATGGATGTTAAGTAGGGGTGGAGCATGCAAAGCTTTATCTTCTCCTGATTTAATTCCCAGGCAGTTTGGAAATCACACCAGATGGATTCCAGGGTGCAGCTCAAGGTCACCTCCGTGCTGTGTTCTGCTCCCAACTCTTAAGTGTGATCATCACAAAACCAGGCAAGCAGCCATCAACAGAAAATTTAATACACTGTCAGATCCTTGGTGAGCTCCTGAGAGAGCACTTTGCACGCTCTGTCCCTCTGAGTCCAAGGACACAAACAGCCCCTGTTTAAAAGAGAGAGGAGGAAAGGAACTTTAAAAATTCAGGCTGTTGCTTTGTAAGAAATGAGTGTTTGACAGCCAGGTGGTTCATTTAAAATTATTCTGGACAAAGTTCAGCCACTCACCTGTAACTGGAGACGGGAAAGCTCATGGTTACCCACCTGCAGCACAATATTCTGTGCACCATGCAGTGCACAATCTATTGCCCAAAGCAAAACCAAAGACCACACTAAGCTTATTCAGAACCTGCCCCTACCCCTTTTTTTTTTTTTTTTTTTAAAATTTAAACCACTTATACTTGGAGCAGTAATTTCACCACACTGCAGGATTTAAGTGCTTATTTTAATAGAAAAAATGTCACTATTGAGTACTATATACCCAGGGGTCAAGGCCACTATGTTAATGCTGAGTTATCCAGCCTCCTCCCATCACCTCCCCTCAAGGTTTGACCCCCACAGCACCTCAGAGTAGTCCCATTGCCCTGATGTTTCATTTTTGCAGAGTAGAGCTTTTATGAAAGAAAAAAAACCCCAAAACAAACCCAGACCCCACAATATTATGCATTTAAAAGAAAGGTTCCCTGCCTCTCCTGAACAAGCCTCTTGCACACTGCATGGACAGTGTCTGGCAGTTCAGGTTTTTGACTGTTGCCTTTGGCATAGTCATCCCTTAAATCATAGAATCATAGAATCATAGAATAGCCGGTTGGAAGGGACCTCAGAGATCATCTAGTCCAACCTTGACCCACCGGAGCAGTTGCTAGACCATGGCACTGAGTGCCACATCCAGTCCTTTTTTTTAAATGTCTCCAGGGATGGAGAATCTACCACCTCACCGGGCAGTCCATTCCATAGCCCTAATCACCCTCTCCGTGAGAAATTCTTTCTAATATCTAACCTAAACCTCCCCTGGCACAACTTAAGATTGTGTCGTCTTGTCTTGTTGAAGGTCGTCTGTGAAAAGAGTCCAGTTCCCACCTCGCTACAGCCTCCTTTCAGGTAGTTGTAGACAGCAATGAGGTCTCCCCTGAGCCTCCTCTTCTTCAGGCTGAACAGCCCCAGCTCTCTCAGCCTCTCCTCATAGGGTCTGTGCTCGAGTCCCTTCACCAGACTGGTTGCCCTCCTTTGGACCTGTTCCAGGACCTCTACATCCTTCTTAAACTGAGGGGCCCAGAACTGGACACAGGACTCAAGCTGTGGCCTCACCAGTGCTGAGTATAGGGGAAGAATCACCTCCCTGGACCTGCTGGCCACGCTGTTTCTGATACAGGCCAGGATGCCATTGGCCTTCTTGGCCACCTGGGCACACTGCTGGCTCATGTTCAGTTTCTTGTCAATGCAGACTCCCAGGTCCCTTCTGCCTGGCTGCTCTCCAACCACTCTGTGCCCAGCCTGGAGCTCCCCATGGGGTTGTTGTGGCCAAAGTGCAGGACCCGGCACTTGGCCTTGTTGAACCTCATCCCATCTAAGTCATCTACCTTAAATTCCTGTTTTATTTTTCCTGATGGCTTCCATCACCTAGAATCCACCCTTTTCTGGTGCTTCCTCTTTGCAGGCAGTGCTCCAAAGTTTGGGAAACGCCAAGTGAAGGGGCTGATGCTGAAGACTCAATCAAACCTGGAAACCCTTCCTCTTGTCCTTTTCACCTCAGACCAAAGCCTTTCCATTAGGAAAAAGCTGGTTTTTTCCAATGAAATCCAGTTGTTTTTTTTTTTCCCTGTAACAGAAGGTCTAAGAGACTGATGGATTAGAATGCTAAGCCATTACATCTGCTGACTTGAACTCAATACCACATTTTCCAATATGTTACGGAAAGGAGGCAGGAATGTGGATTTGGGAAAGAATATTTAGCAAAGTAGTGAAACTCAGAACATTTAGAGATTTCCATGTGGGTCTGTTAAGTCTCTTTTCACAAAGGAGAGGAACTTTTTTATTTTTTTATGTATCTCGAGGAAATGGTGAGAGCTCAAATCACTTGGAAATTTCAAAATATTTGTTCCTCCAACGAGTGTTATGTAAACCCAGCTCAGAGTCTTGCTGAGGAGTCAGCTCTCTATGTAGGTCAGGAAAAAAAGAAAGGCAACTTGCATGTAGTCTTGAAAGGGATAAAAGCAGATACAGAAATTGTAGATTTCATTTTCCTGCCTTTTTCTCCTCCAGCAGCAACAAGATTTTTTTTTTTTTGTCCAGATGCAGAGAAAACAGGGTTTGCAGATCTGTACAAAAAGTTTATTTTACAAACAGCAACTACTTTTGAATAACAAAATTGCAAAAACAGAGACCAACGTTAGAAAACAAGCTCAGGGGTATATTTCCTATCTGAAGCACAATTTAATAGACTTCACTAAATAAAAATATTCCCCTGCTCCTCCCCCCACATCCTTCCCCAACCATCTCATAGAATTTCTTTATAAAGCTGGAATTCAAGGTATGAAATCACCACTGGTGCCATGGCAGTAATTTCAGGCAACTCTAACTAATTGTTTCTATTACTTTTACCTTAAAAAGTCAACTCAAACCTGAAATATGAACAAGGCTGATTCTGGGGAAAAAAAAATCTCTACTAAGTATTAAATACCCATGTTTATTTTTGTATATTTTGTTACACTGCTAGCCCTCTAGTTCTATTTTCTCAGCAAGGGGAAAACCAAGTTACGTTTGTATTTCCAGCTGAAACTGCAGCTTTACCTTGAGTTAGCAGTGAAATCTTTGTTCAGGACTCTGAAATGGCTCCTACTGTAAGAAATCTGTCTGTAAGTCTATATTGACTTGAGTAATAAATGTACTTAATGTTAAAAAGCCTAAGAAGCTTACAAAATATTGATTCCAAAGTCTTACATGCACACACTTTTTCATTAAACTACAAGAGTAGGAAGTCCAGAATTTTGTAGAAAGTGAAAAAAAAAACTGTGTGATCAATTCAAAGTTTTAGGAACCTGTGTACAAATGTCTCATCCAGCTGCTCACGGACAGAAATGGAGTCACTGAAAGCCTTCAAACTTCACTCTGAACTTTCTTTTCATGTTTTCAGAAGTGTCCCAAAAGCTAACTCTGGGTAGCTTTAATTCAAAGAGACATGAAGTATCAACTGACACCTCAAGCAAGAAGTTGCCACTTTCAATTTGCAGAGTTGTTGTTTCCTGATGAGATTTTTTTTAAAAAAAGAAAACAACAAAACAAAGCAACCACTTTCAATACTGGAAAACATTTGAGAAAATGAAAGCATCTCAAGATATTACAGAAACTCAGTGATGAAAACTATTATAATACAGCAGTGTGCATCAGCTCTATTGAAGGTCTGGTAGTCTGTTTTTTTTACAGCACAGACCCCATATTTCAGCTTATATTATGCCATTAAAAACCTGTTACTTAGTACACAACTTCCTAAACACTGAAAAACTTTACAAATTGGTTTAAAATCAACTCAATCAGAATGCTGCATAAAATTACTCACTGCCCTTCAGCTTAATGCTATGGTTTGGTTGGGATTTTTTTTTTTTTTTGGCTAACCATTTACCTATAACATGGAGTAATTTTTGGTATTAAACTTCACCTTGAAAGTATTGTCCATGTTTTTTATCAGGCATACAGTGTTTCTGTAATCATATCACCTTAGCACTCTATAGTTCAAATATCTGCTATATCAATACCTGATATTCCCTGTGACAAATGGGACACAGCTACAGGAATTTTACAAAGGAACCATTATGGTTTGTTCACTCAAAAAAAAAAAAATTAAAAAGTATTTAGAACAAACTCATGATATACTCAACAGTTTACAACATTCAGCTTCAAAAAATATGTGTTGAAGTAGCCAAACACTGTATTATGAACCAAAATTCAACTCAAGATGTGTTTAGAAACCCTTTTTTTAGACTCTCCAGAACTCTGCTGTTCCTCCCAAAATTTGTTTTTAAACATAAAAGCTGAAACAAGTTGGGTATCAAGACCTCCTTCATCACACTTCTGCTCACTGCTTGTCAGTTTGATAATTTCCAGTGGGTTGGAGATTCCTCCTTTTTCAGCAGCTTTCTGTCATGTCACAGAAGAGTCAGGATTAAGACAGAGTTTTTGTTCTCCTCACCAAGCTGTTGGGTATATACTGCAGATATGACCAACAAACAAGACAGCATGGAACCCATCTTCCAGCACTTATTAAAAAAAAAAAGGCATTTTAAACTAGAAATGGCTGCCTTTGGAAGAGGTTTTCTTCAGTTTTATAGTTGCTAGCATATCTTTAGCATTAAGAGGCAGAAAGCCCTAAGGTGTTTAGAAACACACTTCAAGTCAGTACTGATTGCTGCATGTGGAGAGCTGGTGGCAGCAAATTCACCAGGGTGTCAGTCATGGCTTGGAAAATCCAACTCAAGGGCATCAAACTGGTGGTTGTTTCATTTCTCTTCTTTTGTAAAAGTAGCATTTGACCACAAAAAAGAAGAAAACAAACTGAAAATCACTTGAGCTGAGTACTTCTCCCCACAAGTGAACAGCCAGTGGAGTTTACTGGTAAATGGTGAAGTTTCAGCTGACTCAGTGAACACCTTTCAACTTCACTTCTGCTGCTGGCAGAACAGTTGGGGTTGTTTTTTTTTCAATGTAACACTGAAAAAATTATGATTAAATATGGTTTCCATCATCAAGGAGATGTTTTCAGCTGTATCTGCTGCTTTCACTGGGACTTCGATTGTTGGAGTAGCTGCGATCACTCTCACTGTCAGAGCCATAAGATCTACAAAGAAAAGATGAAAATGCCTCAGAGTTCCAGTTTGAGCTTCAAATTCAAAATTGCATCATGTAAAAACATTGTCTAGACAGACACGAGACAAGAAGAAAACATACACAGGATCAGGTTTCATATAACTTCAGTATTAAGGGATATTAAAAAATCAAATTATCATGAAGTTTGTGATGAAAACCCTGCACAACTCACATCAAACTGATGGTCACTAGAGGTGTTTTTTCTTCCTCTGATAGAGCTAAGAAACCAGCCAGACTTGTTTTTATAAATGCTACTAGCTGAGAAGTATATTCTAACAAATATTATTTTATGTTGCAAGAGTTTCTCAACTCGGATCATTTCCCAAATCCTTGCCTTATATATTGCACAGTTTTTGGTTTGAAGAAGGGTCTGAAAAATTAGGCCAAGTAACAGCAACAGGAGTGTATAAGTGTCTGAAGAGTGGAAGTTGTAGATTAAAATGTTTTGCTTTATTCCAGCAGAATTTCAAGCTCAGCACCTGGCCGAGCATGAAGACAGAGTCCAGATGGTTCCAGACAAGCCATAGGACATACTCAAATCAGAGAGAATAAACTTTAATTACAGGTTTTTTAGTAAGAAAAGCTTTCTAAATGGAAGTTGAGTACATCCTAATCCAGTCCTTGTTTCTCTGAAGCTTCCCCACCTCCTACACCAATAATTTGGCAAATCCATTTCTGAGCTTTTTATTAATCTCAGTAATTTCCCCTTGAGCACAGGATGAAAGTTGTCTTCCTGTCAGAACTAGGTGGGGAAAGGTGAGAGTAAAATCCATTTAGAATTGCTACAAAGTTGGGAAAAAATGAGTATGGGAACACCAGAGCATGACAACTTAAAGCAGTCTTAGAGATCTTCCTGATTTACTACTAATTTGGGACTTTGAGCACAGAACAAATTATCACTGATATTCATGATATCACCTGTCCCTTGTTCCATTTCTGGTCTTTGGGAAATGTTCTCACACCTACATAATTCCCCTGGACTGAGTAGATTAAAATTACTCCTAAATTCACACTTGATCTGAGGGCAAAATGTTCTTTCAAAACATGTTCTACGAAGCTAAAAAATAATTCTGGAGAGCATTTTTAATATCCCTTCCAGATTATTTTTTTAGATCCACTTTTGCAGTCTAACCAAAAAGAATTCAGCATTCCAGTGGAATTCTTTGCATACCAAGTTTCATGTCCATAACAGGGAACTGGATTGAAGTCTTGAGAGCCAGCTCACTGTAGTTTTTAAGAAACATTTAAAATTATTTTAAAAACCCACAAACAGGCTTATTTTGAATGCATACCTACAGTGAACTCCCCCATCCTCAAATTCAGCATGTCAGAAATTCTCAAGTCCTCACTCACACTCTCGCTGTAATTATTTTTAATTATTACCTTTGCTAACAACAGAAGGGTGGATGGTTGATGCCTGGTCAAAACAAACCCAACATGAGCCTTCATGAACATCCTAAATATGTATTTAGAAAATTCTTTTGCATAAATACAGATGCAAGCAAACCCATACCTGGATCTCCTATCATAACTTCTGGATCTTCGATAGCTGTCACTCCTTTTACTTCTACTGCGACTTCTGCTGTAGTAACTGTCATATGTGTATGACCTACTTTAAAGGGAAAAGAAAATAATTGTAAACTTCCAATTTTTTGCCTAAAATGCTATTTTAATTGCATGTTTTAAAGACACATACACAGCCCTAAGTGGCTGCATAGAAATAACTTTACATGGATATGGCAAATGGAATAACTCAATGTTTTATAAAATTTTTAATACAAGTATGCTCAAAACAACACTAAAAGCCTCTATTTTATTAATCTGGAAAAAATGATAACTAAACAGAAGTTTTGTGTTTTCTCTGCCAATGGTAGATGCAGTAAAAATCTTGTTTGCCTACACTGCTGTAAACAAGTGATTTAGTTTGTAACTCGATTTTATTTCAACAACGATAGGAAAGTGTTCACTGTTCCTTCTCTCTGTAATCCCAGAAGGACTTGGTTACTTTCAGCTTTTAAATATCTTAACTGATTTTGCTCTGATCCAAGCCACTATCAGATTACTATATTTTTAAGCCCCATAAAGGAATGTTCTTATACTAAGATATTTTTATAGTGAGTACATCTATTGCAGAGTCTGTATAAAAATAAAACCCATACCTGGATCGACTGTGATGACCATAAGAACTACTTCTGGATCTACTCCTACTGTAGGTTCGACTGACAAAAACAGAGACACATTTAAGGTTAAACTAACACTGGAGAGAAGGGAGAGAGGGGGAGTGAGAGGAGAGGAACATGTTTGGCTCAGAATTCCTGAGAATTCCAGTAAAGAAAATGACTTTTCAGTATCAGGCAATTTAGAAACCTATTTTAACTTCCACATTTCAAGCAGATGATGAATGCATGCTGGAACCTGAAGTGCTAAGCACATTTTCAACTCACTCAGCCCCTGTGGCATCGAGCTGCTGTGCCTGATGTGCTGGTTTTGTAACAGACCCCAACAGGATCCCTCAAATTAGAGGAACTTACCTACGACTCTTGTAACTGTGGTAAGAGCTACTGCGACTTCGTGACCGATCTCTGCTGTACCAGCCTCTGCTTCTGCTTCTTGTGTAGCTTCTCGACCTACAAAAGCAATGAAAAAAGCAAATAAATCAATTGAAGGGAAGGGTGGCAGAAAACAGGAAGCAAAAGCATCAAATAGAACAGAACTGAAGAGAAAGGTGGCAGAAAACAGGAAGCAAAAGCATAACAAAGCTTCATCTTTTAAGGTCGGTATCTATTCCATCCTTGCTAAAAGATACAGGGCTTTAAAAAGAAAAACCACAAGTTGGAAAAGAAAAACATGCCTTAAAAGTGTAAGAGCTTTCCAGTTAATATGGTAAGCTGTGGGAATAGCACAAACTTCTTACCTGTAGGAGTATGTAGAACTTCGGGATCGACTTCTGGAGTGACTGTAAGACAGGGACCTTGTTCTGTGCCTGGATTTTGATCCAGATTTACTCCGGGACCTACTGAGACTCCTGGATGGGCTGTTGTCTCTACTTGGAGATTCCTCCTCACTGGAACTTTCTTGGTTCCTTGGCCTTCGATTTAGCCGTGCTGTTTTTCTAACTTCATCAAACAGAGATCCAGGCCTTACCTTATTTTTAGTTTTTATTTCAATTCTTAAACCTGCTGGTTTAGGCTCTGGTGCTAAAGTTACATTTTTAACTTCCGTGGTAGCACTAATTGTTGCTGGTTGTAAATTACCAACCCCTTGCAAAGGCTTCCATTTGTTATCTACCATATTGCTTTGTGTATTTTCAGTAATTTCACTTTTTAAACTACTCTCTTTAGCACTAGGCAAGGGGACAGAGTTATTTTCTTGCCTCCCCGTTTCCTGTTCCTTAATACTTATGAAGTCCACAATACTGTTTCCTAGTCTGACAGCATCTTGCTCAGGGGTTTCAACCTGTAAATCTTTGTTGACACTAGCACTTAAAGCATGAGGTTTAGTGGTGAGAATGACAGGAGACAAAATGTCCACATCAACCTTCCCTGGTGAGTTACGATCCGGAGTACAAATCTCCATGTTGTCATCTGTCTGAATGACATCTTCCAATGCATTCTGGTTGTTTTCTTCAGCTTGCTCCATCTCATTCTTGCAAGTGCTCACATTTATTCCTGAGTTTAAAACGCTGGTTGAAGCAGTTACTTCAACACTATCTTTATTAAGGTTACTGCAATCTGGTGAGGCATCACATGTGGTGTTTTTACTTAAAAGGCTTTCATCCACACAAGACTTTTCACCATTTCCCATTTTATCTTTGACTGTTTCATCCTTTTCATTAACTTGTTTGTCCTTTACATCCTTGGTAAACTCCTTTTCTTTCTTATCATCCTTGATAACTGGCTTTTCATTTATCTCATCATCATCTTCATCACCAAATTCCAGGGGGGGCTGCCAATGAAACATTTCTTTTCTTTTCTGAACTTTCTGCTTCTTTTCATTTTTCCCTTTTGATTTTTCTTTTGCTTTTTTGGAATGGGATTTTTTAAGAGTTTTTTTCGAGCCATGCTTGTGTTTTTTGGACTTTCCTCTCACATTTGCTGAGCTGGAACAAGAACTCTCAGACTCAGAAGATGACAACTGTTTGCTAGTCTTCCAGGTACAACCAGAATCCAGAAAGCCTTCTGAAGAATTGGATTGTTTTTTTATCCTTTTGGTAACACTAAGCTCTGTATCAGATCCTGATGTGGCCTCTCCTTCCTCTTTACTGGAGGAAGGCCTGGAATCTCCCCTATTATGCCTCACCTCTCCTTCAGAATTTGACTCAGAGTCCCATTTACTACCTGAGTAGGATTTTCGTTTTGTTTTTCCACCACCTCTAGGCTGCTCAGAAGACTTCTCCTTAGCTGCTTTCTTTTTAGCGTGATCGGAATCCCGCTCGCACTTGGATTTCTCCTCCCCTCTCTCAGAACTGAAGCTGTTTTTATCCTGTTTCTGAGCATCTCCTTCCAGTTGAAAACGGCCTTCTTTTTCTTGGGCTGCTTTTGGTTTGGCAGAACGTTCGCTGTCAGTGGAGAAATCGGAAGATGATAAAGTGTCACTCTCTTTCAATCCCTGAGAGGACTCATCATAGTCTTTTGCACAGGTGTAAGGGAGGGTGCTTTCAGAGCTCGTTTCTTGCCTCAGCTTAAGAGACCGAGTTTTCTGACCACTTGATGCTGATTTCCTTTTGCTTCTGTGCCTCCCATCATCACTAAGGGAATAATAAGACGTTGAATCGCTATAACCCGACCTGTCGCTGCGGTATTTACTCAGCGACGGCGATCGGTCGGAAGAAGGAGATTTTGTCCTAGAGCTAGATGGACTTCTAGACCTTGTGTAAGATCTGGAGTATGACCTGCTTCGAGAGGACCTGCTCCTGGACCTTGGCCAGCTATCTGAGCTTCTGTCACTCCGGTACTTGGAATAACCGCTCCGGTCGCTCTCGGAACTCCTCTGTTGCTTCCGATACGAGGAAGAAGTGTTTGCCTCTTTAATGACTACCAAATTGTAATTAGTTTGTGGGGGTATTAAATGGGTTGCTTTAGCTTTCATTTCCTGAATTCGTTCGTAAGATGGCTTCCATGGTTTCTGCCCAGGTTTCCACCTTGAGGGTGGTGGGCTATCACTTAAGGGTATAACAGGGAGGTTTTCCGGGACAACGGGTGGTATGACAACTTTATCACTTGGGAGTATAACTGCTCTCACAGGCTCAGCAGTCTTGGTCAACTTATTTTCATTTAATCGTGTTGAAATGTTGCATGGAGAACTGGGAACTATCTTTCGATGCCCAGGGTTGGAACTTGACCTTGACCTACTTCGAGAACGTGACGATTTAGAAGCTGATCTTGATCTAGAGCTTCTTCGGGAATACGATCTTGATTTAGTCCTAGATCTGGATCTGGACCTGGACCTGTAGTGTGATCGAGTACCTCTGCTTGATAAAGTTGATGAGCTCTGGTCTTCCTTGTCAGATTTAGACCAGTCTCTTCTGGATGAATGTCTGGAAGACAATGAAGAAGAACGAGATTTCCTCTCACGATCACAAGATGACTTTGTCCTCCTACGGAAGGAACGAGAGGACTCCACATCTGATGAAGCTGATGTTTTCTTTTTTTTCATTTGCTTGTGCTTCTTGAAATGTTTCTGCTTCTTAGATTTCTTTTTGTGTTTCACCTTCTTCTTCTCTTTCCTGTGTTTTTTGTGATGGCTTGAGTATCTCACAGTACTTAGATCAGAATAACCATTGTGTGACCAAGACCTTGATCTCCGGGATGCACTCCTTTCATCCCATCTGCTTGTACTTGGGTCACTCAGCCTAAAACATAAAACAAATAAGCCTCACACTTAAGTGGAAATTCTTTAAAATCTTCAGCCAAACAATGTGTCCCACCTTAAGTGCAATTAAGTTTAAAAAACTCACACTCTTACTTACTTACTCTCTCTTAACACACACTCTTACTACCAGAGAACTGTTTTGGATGAGCTTGTTGCACTCATTTTAATATATTGAATTATATCACTATCAAGAGAGCTACTTTTCTGTAAGATACTCATGTGCCAACACCAGTAAGTTTTGCATACTGCAGAACCTGTGTGAAGAGATCTAATGTTTTAACTACCCTAGTCCACAGGACTTTGACCTCTGCACCTACAGGATTTTAAAACACTTTTAAATACAAATTTTAAAAGTTTATCATTGAGCATTGAGCAATTTTATCATGGCTGCAATACAGCAATACATTCAACACACTCAGAATAGATGAAGAACTGTCAGTAGCATTCACAATTACTGAATAATTATTATATATAATATTCTTCAGTTCTCCTTTTGAAGTGTAACTATCACAACGTTACAGAAGCTCAGATTTAGTGTCAAGTCATCAGAAATCCTGGAGAGCTGGATTCCATCACAGAGCTTGTGATTGCTGAAAAACTGTAGAAAAAAAATTATCTAAAATAATATAGGATTGGTGGATTCAATTGTCTTATTTGGTATCCACAGAAACCATATAACCAAGTTGAAGGCTAAAGGAAATCTGCCATGACTACCTCTATGGAAAGAACAGGAAATGGACTTCTTAAAGAAGTGACAAGATGGCACCATCTCAAACAACTCTTCTGACACTTTTCAGAGTGTGTTCACATGGTGTCACACTTCCAAAGCAGAAAGGTTTTAGGAAAACTTTCCCCTTTAAGTTTTGGAATTTAGATGGGATGCATTAACCACAAAGATATTTGCATCCTTTAGTCAAACATGAATGATGTGGTATAACCACAGAAACTATTCAAGTTTTAAAAACCCAAGACATTTTAAATTTGTGGTGAGGATCTTACTTATCTCCTTTACTCCACTTTTCTCCACTGGGTGGTCTGTATGCTCGTAATCTCTGCATCTCCTCTTTCCAGTGAGGTGGGGTCTCACTGCTCTCCTCATCATCAGACTCTGAACACGACCGTGACCGAGGTGGGGTGTGGTATCTCTAAGAAAGCAAAGGGAGATTCAAAGGAAAAAAAATAATTATGCCAAACTGGCTGGATAATATAGAAAAAAGTGTGGTGTCTTGTAGATTTTGTGTTCATAACAGAATGCAAGACAACATGACCCAACCAAGGGCCATGAAAAAACCCACAAATTCTACATTTCCTGCCCAAAATGCTCTCTTTTGGTGGATATTTATGCATTTATCCTGCAGGTGAGACTGTATCACCTCACTACCTGAATATTATGCTCTGAGAGCACTTCACAAAGGTTGAGAAGGGCCAGCAGCTAACCCATTTTTTCAAAAAGTAGAAGGAAAAAAAAAAATCAATGAGGGAGATCACAGATTGCCTTTACACAGCACATTTTTGATTAACTGTTACTGCAGTTAACCAACTTTTTTTTTTTTTTTTTCAGGGTGCTAAAGAACAGATGTTTCACTTCAGTTAGCAGACACTTGACTGCTTGTGTAAGTAAAGAGAAGCCCTATTTGAAAAGTGATTGCTGTTCAGCTCTTCAGAAATGGGAATCCAGCTTCAGACCCCCTCCCAAGCAAAAGAAAACAAACAAATCTTGCACAGAAGTACAGTGAAGCTTCACACTTTAAAAAAAAAATTATGCTGAGGAACAGAATTTAAACAGGCAATAAGTGCTACTTGTGCAGCAGGGTAAAAAACTAATATTGCTAGATTACTTTCCACCCCAGTTGGAGACACACTTATGGGAATTCTATGAGGAAATCAGGTGCTCCTTGACTCAGTAACAAAAAACACCTGGATTTTACTCAATCACTTAACACACTTATAAAGATAAGCAACAAAAAAAAATATTGCCCCTCCCAAAATAAAACCAGGAAGATTTAAGTATTGGCTTATTCAGAAGTCTTCAAGACATCCTGTTTTGTAATAAAGAAAAAAAATTAAAACAAGACAACCTGTTGTGAAGATTTGGGGCTTCCCTATTCTTTGAGGTGAAGCAATGACTTCTTAAAAAGCCAGAAGCTTTTACAGGTGAGTGGCATGGAACAGGCTGTGAAAATTTTATGGACTGCCCTACTTCTCTCACAGCATACATGGTTATCTCTCAGAACCTATTAGAATTCAGAATTGCAGAGGAATACTTTGAAAAACATCACAGAATCAGCCAGGTTGGAAGGGATCTCTGAGATTAAGTCCAAACCTTAATCCACTACCACTGTGGTTCCCAGACCATGGCACTGAGTGCCACATCCAGGGACATCCCTGGAGAGAAACCATTGCTATTACAGATGGCAGAAAAATGTGTTCCTCCAACTAACTGCAAACCCTAAATGATTTCTGCCATTAGTTACTTTTTTTTCCATTCTCAGTTTTGCCAAGAGGGTGCCAAAAATGATGAAAAATAAGATAAGACACCCAAACCCCTGGCTAAAGCCAAATCCATTCAGCATTAAGCTGGGTTTCCAAACGTCTTTATTTACAGAAATATTTCAAAGCATTCCTTTGAAAAGGCTTCCTCTAAGTGAGTATCACAAACATCAGAGATGAATGAAAGCTGTCAGAGGCAGCAAAGACAGCTAAAAGAGGTAATGTCAAGGCTGGTAAACAAGGGGTGGTCAGGGAAGGCTCAAAGACTGTAATACAGACCCTGGTCCACCCCACAGCTATCTAAAATGTTCATTTTGTGGCTTAAAACAACTGGATCATGGGGATCAGCAGGAAAGTAGTTCTCAAATCTAGTGTCTATCACATTAAAAAAAAAATCATGCTGAGAAGTCCCAGTTAAGACCATTCTAATGAGAAGTGTCTTCAGATGTTCAGGTACTGATCTTTATATAAACTTTTTTTTTTTTCCAAGGACTTCCACTTGCAAACAAAAAATGTGCAGGACCAAATCTTGGGTTTATGGTTACCCAAAAGCTGGCTGCTAAATTGACCCAGGAAAACATTCTACACAGGAAGAGTATCCTCAGGCATGGTATGTTACATTCTGAAATACACCAGAATCAAACACATAGCTACAAAAAGCTTTTCTTACTTTCCCTTCCACTGACTGAAAAACACCAGAGTGCAGCACTTTGGGCACTGGATTGTGGGTTGAGAAGGGAGAAGAAAACTTTTGCTTGAGGACAGTGGAACTAAGGAAAAGCAAAAGGTCTTCAGAAAACCAAGGATTTGAAGGAGAAATAAAATTTGCATGAACAGTGGCAGTTTTCAGAGAGGAAGGAAGGGAAAAAGGGGGCAACGAAAAAGGGGGCAACGAAAAAGGGGGCAACGAAAAAGGGGGCAACGAAAAAGGGGGCAACGAAAAAGAGGGCAACAAAAAAGGGGGCAACAAAAAGGGGGCAACAAAAAAGGGGGCAACAAAAAAGGGGGCAACGAAAAAGGGGGCAACGAAAAAGGGGGCAACGAAAAAGGGGGCAACGAAAAAGGGGGCAACAAAAAAGGGGGCAACGAAAAAGGGGGCAACGAAAAAGGGGGCAACGAAAAAGGGGGCAACAAAAAGGGGGCAACAAAAAGGGGGCAACAAAAAGGGGGCAACAAAAGGGGGCAACAAAAAGGGGGGCAACAAAAAGGGGGCAACAAAAAGGGGGCAACAAAAAGGGGGCAACAAAAAGGGGGCAACAAAAAGGGGGCAACAAAAAGGGGGCAACAAAAAGGGGGCAACAAAAAGGGGGCAACAAAAAGGGGGCAACAAAAAGGGGGCAACAAAAAGGGGGGCAAAAAAAGGGATTAAAAAAAAGGACAAAGTCTGTGCATCTGTAAAAAATATTTCACTAGCAGCACTGTAAAGCAGTAACTTCTTGCCCATGTAATGCCATCTGAAATTACAGACTTGATCTCAGCTAGGACAGGTGATAAATTTGAAAAAACTACATTAAAGTAGCTAGAAAAAAAGGAAACAAAAGGCTGACATGAAATATCAAAAAAGCCAAACAAACAATGCAAGTGATTCTGCCAAAGTTGCCCCAAAACTGGGTGTTTCTCAGAAAGAGAGGCACAGCCATCAGAAGCTGCAAATACCAGAGCTTGGGAGGACGTGGAAAATACATCAAAAAAGGAAATCCAGGAAGTGGAGTAAAAAGCTCTTGTCACTTCTCAAAATGTTACATCTTAGGGCTCATGTGGGACAAATCTGGCTAAATTAACTTTGGTCTTTAAAATGAAATAATTTTATTCTTATGTTTCTCATAGCTGAAGAGTAAGCATTTGTTTTCCCAAGAAACCCTGAAGTAAAAAGAAAGTAACAAGAAGGATGGAGGGGAAAAGAAGTCTTGCAAAATGAACTGACAATCTACAACATGGAGTTGACAAAAGGAACTTCAAAGCTCAAGGTCAGAGAGGGGTGAGAGGAAAGAAAAAAAAGAGAAGTTGTCACATACTATTGTGCCTCTTCCTTTAATTTTTCGTCCAGATTTAGAGACTGATGGTTTCTGGTTGGTCAGAACTGGTGTAGCATCAAGAATCTTCCTACATAAATCAATATAATATCAGCTTACACAGAAAAACAAAGCAAAACTTAAACTATTTTTAATCTAATCCTGCAAAATATTTATTATTTTGTGAGATAGCAGAACTAAAAACCCAGTGAACTCTCCAAGAAATAAAGCAAGATACACACAGTTTGCAATCAAAGACAAATCAACATGTGCTTGTCTTTAACTACATCTGTAGCCTTTCTGCTGTCTCTACCTATAAATGTTAACAATAAACTTGCAAAGCACTCTGGCTGAAGTGGTATGTGGCTTTTTTAAAGAGGTTTTGGGTGCACAAACCACAAAGACAACACGGACAGAGGAGTTTCAGGATGTCAGCAGTTACACAACAGGGAAGGGAATGGCAATTCACTACAGTCCACAGGTTCTAAAACCTTGCTTTTTTCCCTGAGCAAGAAGAGGTAATTCAGAATTCCTTTTTACAGATCACCTAATATGCTTGAAAGAAGCAGTTCCTAATGCTTTGAAAAAAATGAGTAAATTACTTACTCAAGAAAAGGCTTACAGGAGACTATGCCATTAACTGAAATTAAAAAAAAACAAAAAACCTTCAACAAAATGATTTTAGAGATATCTGGCAATGTCATGTATTAGCTGAGTCCAAAAGCAGAGTAATTTGATTAAAAAAAGAACCTAACTGACATTTAGTAGAGGTGCAAAACACAAACTGAAAGTTGCTTGTGAACTCATGACCTCCTTAGTACCAAAACCACACAGGTCACAACTCTGCTTCACTTCAGTCTAACAGAGATGAAAAATCACCTCTCCTAATCAGTCCACCTTGAAATCAAGTATTTGATGTGGTTTACATGACAAAATTTCCTCTGGAATGATTCAATTTTTTTAAAAAATGATCTGTAATTCAGTTTAAGGTCACAACTTGCATGACCCTTAGGGACCCTTAAACTAATTCATCAGATTTCCCTGCAAAACCCTGACCCAGGCTGTAAGGAATATTACAAACTGTAAAAAGGACAATTAAATTACCTCGTTTCAATAATCCTGACACTACCTCCATCACCTATCAGGATGTTAGCAGGACAATTTTATTCACAGTTAACATGAAAAGAAAGCTGAAGGATTCTTACGGTTCAGGCTCTACACTGACAGCAGGCACATCTCTTCTCAGCAAAAATCTGTTTTCAGGCACTGGAGGAATTTCTTCAGGACGTACCACAGGTTTGTCCCTCTTTGTGCTAATGTCACCTGCTTTTTCTGTTACATCACTCTTGTCAGATAGGCTGCTGGGGGGGGAAAATAAGTTGATAAATCAAACCCAAGAAGCAACCGATAAACACCACTTTTCAAAGCAAATCCCCAAACTGAGCATTTAAGGTAACTTAAAAAACAAAATATTATTTCACACTAATGCCTCATCTTATGCTGAAGGAAGGATGGTGCTGTGTTTGTGGAAGGAAGGCTCAGTTCTGGCTCTGGAGTAATTAATTTTGCCTTTAAATTTGCTGCCTGTCGTGAAATCTTTTGCAAAAACAAAATATAAGTCAAAGATGTGCCTAATGCCTCCCTGAAACACAGGCACAGCAAGTCCTGAACACTACAACATTCTGAGGCTTCCTTCAAGGTTGCTCCAGCTCCTGTCTACCACAACCATACAAACTGTTTTACTAGAAAGCTCCCCAACAGGCTGAGAGCTTTTTTGTTGTTGGTTTGTTTATAAAACCCAATCAAAATCCAGATGTGTAGAATAAAAGCACCTTCATCTTAATTGCTTGAGTGCTTCATGAACAAAACAAAACAAGTGGAATTGCTCAGATTTTTCCAAAATTCTGAAATTTAAGACACTAATCACCGTCTTTGGTTTGAGATTCTCTTGCACCTTGAATCCTCCTTCTTTCTCTCCTCCTTCCTTCGTTTTCTGGATTGTTTGGTTTTCGTTCTTCTTTTACGTTTTCTCCTTCTGCTTCTTTCATTTTCAGCTTCACTTTCAGATGAGGTTTCTGAAGAGCTCGAGGCACTGGAGGAGGAGTCTGATGAAGCTTCTGATTCAGAACACACTTTCTTTTTCTTCTCCAAAGCTTAACACAGATATTTAAAAATTCAGTGTAGAAATACACACATACTCCTTCAGAGTACACACATACTCCTTCAGAGGACCTCTGTGAACATTTTTTCAGACTGAGTTGCAATAAAATACAATAAACGTTATGCAGTTGTGTCCAGTCTAAATGCATCCCAGCATAAGAATACAAATATTTTCCAAACATAGCAATTGAAGGATTTTTTTTGGTTTTTTACAACTATGAATTAAGCTGTAAGAGCTCCCATGCTCAGCTTCCACCACATGAGATCACACTGCCAAGCCAAAATGTTTTAAAATTAATTTGTGGCAAGTTTAAAACTCAAGTTAGATAATAATTTGTGTCAAGCTAACATAAAAAAAACCCAAAGCTGATAAGAATAATTTTAAGAATAGGGGCTCCCCTCGTTTTCTTCTTTGAAAATATACTTTAGGTTATAACACTGAATTCACACCTTTGCTTATCTATTAATGGTCCAAAGACCATTTCTACTTATCTAAAAAAAAAAAAATTAGCTTCCTTAGAAAGCAATCCAAGGGTTACAAAACAAAATCTGAGTTAGTTTCAGCCTCAGCTATGTATGTTTATTTCTGTATCTTTGTCACTCTCTCCTTTCTGCATCCTCATTCCCTTACACTATCAATCCCCACTTGACTTTCAGTTAAGGACATAAAGAATCACATTATCTTTAAGGAAGGTTGAAAGCAAAGTAGAAAACTCAAAATGCAAACATTCCATTACTTTACAGCAAGTGTAAAGGTATATTGGGCATAATTTATTCCCTATGAATGCTCCAGAAGAAGAAAGTCATGTTCACTGCATGAATGGACATCACATGATCTTAAACTTCTGGAAACTGCAGAGAATTCAGTAGAATTCAGCTTCCATAAAAGTTTGTTAGTGTCTCCAAGCTCAGAAAAAGAAGTTCTAATTACTTTTTTAATATTCCACAACGACCTCAAACATTAATGAGGGAAAACAGGAAGCAACCATATTTTCCAACACACAAAGCTTTAGGGCACTAAACCTTTTTTCTCACTGCTTTCACCAAGATTGAAGGTTTAAAGGTTTGTAAGAACAAAGATTCTAGAGATTCACCATACTGATTACTAGATCTTTAAATAGGTTTTATACTCTCTAAACAATGTCAATATTTAATTAACTTCAGCTCTACATTTGCTTACCATCTTTTGCTGATTTTGTAACAAGCACCCCACAGTCAATAACTCGTACGTCTGCATAGGGTCTACTTGCAGTATCAGTTTTCAGATTTTCTATTTGCTCTATTACTTCAAAACCAGAAATAACCAGTCCAAAGACAACGTGTACACTGCAGAAATAAAACATTTGGAGAGCACAAACATTTATATATTGCTGTAATTATTTCCCAATTAGACTCAGATTTAAAACATACTGAAACACTCTGCTTCACTGACATCATCTGGCTCTTAAAAAGCATTAAACTTAAAAATAAGATTTGATTACTTGTACATTTACAGCAATGCTAGGATTTCATGCAATGTCAAACAGTGGTTTGATCCAGCTCAATCTAGAAGAAGTATTTGGTGTCATTCTACTCAATTCTACATGGACAGGGTAAACAGCTCATCACTTCTAATCCATCCTATTTTCAGAATTTTGTGCAATAGAGACCTAGGACTCACAAATAGAGATGAGAAAGTGCAGTTTTCTCCAGAGAAGCAGCATTTATATGTCTTTACAAACTCAGCATACAAATTTCCACTAGCAGATATAATTAAGGAATCCCCAGCTTTATTCTACCCTGCCACATTTCTCTGTCCTTCTTCCATTTGCTCTGTAACTTAAAGACTTCCAGGAACTAATATATTTTTGGGATAAAAACATGACACACACACACAGAATACTGTCCAAATGTATTCAACTTAATTCAACTTGATTTATGGACTGAGCAATCACTTTAAAAGAAATTAGTGTTTAGATTTCTAACCTAAGTTTTTGACCAGCTTAAGGAAATAAGTTGCAACGTGACATTTTTATAGAACTAAAAGATTGTTTTCCATCTTGCTCTGGTGTATAATCTTTCACAGAGCTAAGAATTTGTTCCCCATTGTTGTCTACTTTCAATGTAACAAAGATTTCCAACATTCACATTTTAACCATCACGAGAGGAACTGTAAGGATTCTTACCCATCGAGATGAGGAGCAGGTTTTGTTGTTCTGTTTGACAAACAGCAAGATGGTAAGATGATAAAAAAAATAAATCAGGGATTCAGATGAAGTAAAGAAGAGAATGGCACAGAGAAAAAAAAAAAAAGAGGTGAAGGTAAGACAAAAAAATAGTGAAAAAACCCAGTTACATACATGGAATTAAAAAACTTTACAGATTATGCACAGGCTTTTTTAAACTTTTACATGGAGTAAGTTTAGCTAACTCTGCATACTTTAAGGTTGTACCAAGTATTTTATGCATGCAATAAACAGTCTTCAAATAAATGTCATTAAATACACATTCAAATATAACTCATTAACATTTTTAATCACAGAGAAAATACAATTTGAAATAAATATTGGGTAACTAATGGAATTTAAATGTTTCTGGAACTGCTAGGTTCTTACATTACAAAGTCACTTTAAAGTCAATTTATTTCAAGAAAAAAAAAAAAAAAAAAGGAGAGAACTATGTGATAAATTCTTTGCTCCCCCCCTTCTACTTCTTTATTTATTTACTTGACTGTCCTCATGACTGGGAATACAAAGCAATCCTTCTCTCTTTAAACATCAAGACTACAGCACTTCAGCCCACAAGTTCCCCAAAAGCAGCAGCAGCAGCTCAGTGCAAGCAGACTCAGTGCTCTACCCTGTGGGTTCCTTCTGGGATAAATGAACAACTTCCTCCCTCTTTTTCAGCTCCTGGCTGTTCCTAGCCTGATGGAGAAATGCAACTGCACTGTCTTTTGTCCCACTATCCTGATAAAAGTCATTTGGAGTGATGCCCAATTTCTGAGTGGACTTCAAACTGGAATATTCAAGGCTGTGTGGATGTAATTCTGGGTTGAGCTTCACCTTCTTGATGATAATGCTACAAACCTGGGACCTCTCTTTTTTTTCCAAAAAAACCCCAAAAAAACAAAAGAAAGGAAATTACTTGATTCAATGGAGCCTGCATAATGTTGCACAGGGAACCTTGCTATGCAGATAAACTCAGTAAGGAACATCAGAACTTGCATTAATCTTGTATAATGAGGAAGCAAAATAGAAGTCAAGATAAAGTGCATTTAAAGTTACTTAATATTTGAAAAAAACTCTTCCTCCCTCTTCCCCAGGCTCTATTTTGCCTTTCCAACCTTTTTCCAGTGACTTCCCCTCTCTCAAAGTAAATAATCAATCACAGATTATTTTTTTTTTTCTAAATTTACAGTAACACAGATGTGGCACAATTGAAGTCAGTTTTTCACTGCTATAATAAAACACCACTTTCTAAGCATGTATCTTTATAAGTTGACTTTTGAACTAGTAAGTCACAAAGCACTGCAGTGCTGGAATGAATGCCAAAGAGTGTTTACACTCTGGATTTTTATTTTTTTAAGCTCCAAATACCAACCAGACCTTTCACTGCTGCAACACTAAATAAAGAAAACTTCTTTTGTTTAACACAGGAAAAGAAATGCTACCCAGACAATGTTTTATTTCTCACTAGTATGGGGTGGGCTTTGGGTTTTCCCTTGCTAATACAGCATTTTGTTACAAAGAGAAAAATGCTTTCAGCTTTTGGAGTTCTTTAAGCAAGAGGTAACTGCATTAAGAACCCACTGTTAAGGAAACAGTTTGAATGGGTTTAATTAGAGCTGATTTAAAGGAGTGAAAAAACCAAACCAAACCAAAACCACAACTCTGTTACTTGAGTGAAATCAATAATAAACAAGACTTGGAGATTAGAATTAGCTTGAAACAGCAATAGGTTCAGAGACACTTGATAGGAATGCTGTGGTGATGTGCCACATGAAGCAGCACTTGAAGACCAATAGAGCAAATTACCAGAGCATTTAATTCCTTTAGAGTTGTCTTCAATAAGCAAACAAAGGGGTAGTTGGCACATTAAAACTCATCAAGAGGTTTCTTCCATGACACTGGCAATTTGAGAGGTAAAATGGACAGGACTTTCTTATTTTCTTGGTCATGAAGTGAAAACACAAGAATTATCCAAAAAGAAAACTTCTCAGATGCAGGACAAGGAGCTGGGTGACTTAAGAGACTTCCCTTGGGAAGCAGAAACCCAGCTCCTCGTTGTGCTTTTGAAAGTTTTCTCCTCTCAGTGTTAAGACATTTATTCTGCAAATGGGCACTTTAAGAGACCACTTTACTGCCCAAGTTCTGCCTCTCAAGCCTTGCACTTTTCCTCAGGCTTCAAAACATAATCAGGACCAAAACTCCTTCCTGCCTTTGTGCTGTAGATACCTAGAGCCACGAACACTTTCACCCCCCCAAAAAATATTTTCTTAAAGCATTTGCCTAGAGAACTTTTATAATTGAAAACATTTTAAATCTGCCTTATAATACATCCTCTCAGTCAAGTTATTTACAGGACAAATACTTCACTCAAATTTAAAGTCAATTGGCTTAAGATACTGCTGAAGAGAAAAGCATCTTTTTGGTAAGAACATGTTAGCACCCACCCACCCCCCAAGAACCTCAGTCCTAACAAAGGATTCAATGCACATAACAATGTTCAGAAAGCAAGGAAAAGATTAAAAACAGAAAGAAAAAAAAAAAAAAAAAAGAAAAAAAAAGGAAAGGACACAGCCTTAGAGGAATAAGACATTACCTTTGGAGCGCACGATGTAACACTGTTTCTGTAAATTTTACACAAAAATGGCAGAAATAAATTGTAATACACTTTCAGACAAAACTGAGTCTATGTTTTATTAAACACAAGTTCAAAAATCAATATTAAATCAAGTTGTATGCAGAACAAGGATGCCTAAAAGAGGGCTCTAAATTTTCTTTAGAACACAAGTACTTTGAAAACTACAGCAAGTTCTCCTTGAAAACAAAAAGGAAAGCTACAGACATAACCTGCTTGCATACACCATACAAACATAAATGGTTAGAAAAGAGAATCCTCCCACTCCCCTCCAGCTCTCAATCCAGGGAAAAAAAACAAGTGTTAGAACACAGGCACAATTTAAGCAGATGAATAAGTGATTTCTATGGGTTTATTCACATGCTTGCACATGGCCTTCAGGTGCTCTACTGAATCCAGTCCTAAGTCTATCTGCTCCACAGAATCTCCCACCATAGCTTAAAACCTTTTGATTTACAAATTAAAATGTGTCAAGTCACTAAGTCTACAATTTTATAGGGTTCATCATCAGCTGGCACCTTCTAAAGCTTTTCTAAAATTTTATCATGAAGCTTTTCTAAAACTAGGAAAAATTTTCTTGAAGTTCTTGCACTATTAGATTGCTCCTGTTCAGCATTAACAAAAATAAAACACATTGCAGGTGTAAAAAAGACAAAACATGCACCAACTATCACCATGATTTTCCTCTGTATAATTCTGAACAGCAGCAATGGTTTAACACTGCATTTTACACATGATTTGTTGAGCATAACCATGGTTTTTTTTTTCTCCCAAACAACTTATTAGTGCTTTATTTTACGTCCCTGCCTACCCAACCATTGAAATGATCCATTTGTTACTTACTCCAGATAAAAGCATCCTGTGAATGCTTCCACAGAGACTGTGGTTTTATGTAAACCTTTGATGTGGGACCTGCTTGGGTGATAAGTGCATTTATACCACTTTTGCTCAGAGATAATCCAACATCAGCCCCTTGGATTTTGAACTTCAGGTTTTTCTGTTACAGGCAACTGTTCACAAATGAGTTTAAAGGTATCTTTAAAGGTATTATTTATTTAAAAGTATCTTTAACCCCCCCAAACCATGCTGATTAGAAAAAAATATCTGTTTTGGGACATCTAAAAGGCTTACAAATGAACTACTTTTAATAAGCCAGCAACATTCAGAAATAATTTGTAAAATCAAACCAAAAAAGTCCTCACAATTTCATTTATCCTTCATTTAGCAGCCTCAGAGTGGTTAGCTTGAATTTAGTAACTAGGCATGGCACCACACATTAGAAACATTTAAAAAACCAAAGCTATTTAGTTTCCAGCAAGCAAGCAGAGCTTGAGACAGACATTAAACCAGTAAGACCCCCAATATGAAAAAAAAAAAAAGAAAAAAACCTAGTAGTGATATCACAACAGGCTGAGGTTTTAATACCTCTTGAACACAGAGGCAAGAGCTCCAAGTATTTGAACAGATGAGGAACAAATTTGAGGCCTCTTCTTTAAACTGCAGTGAGGACATAAAATTCAGGAAACTACACAGCTCAACAACAAGATAGTAAATTAATTCTTACACAAAGCTTCTTGATGACAAAAGAGGTTGGGGTAATTTGCCTTCTATTGTGTTGGGTTTTTTTTTTTTTATGCTTCATTCTGCAGTCACTTCTGTTTTTCTTTTAAAAGAAAAGCTTGACAGATTTTGGATGCCCAGGGAAGCAAAGTGGCCATGCAAGAATTAAAGGGGAGTTAGGTTAATTTTACAGTATTTTTAATCTACTCCTTTTCCACAAGAGCTGCACTGATTTTGTATTGGCTGGGTATGGCCACAGGCAGGATAAAGTTTCTCTAGGGACACCAGAGACCAGGAACAGATCAGAACATTTATTACTCCAGAAGAACATCCCCCAAGAAGCAGCAACATCCAAGCACAGGCCAACTATCCCCTCCCTGCTCTAAATCAGGGACCTAAAGCCATGGGCTCTGCTTGTGCAATGCTCCAGATGCACTCCACAATAACTGCACTTAATTCAGCTTTTCAGCAGCAGCTCAAACCAGTGGGGGATATGGAAAAGAAGAGGATTCTGGAGTGGTTCCTGTCAACCCCTAGCCCATCCTAGGGATTTGATCTCCAAGTACCAAGATGCTAACAGTTAAAAGGATGATTAAACACTCAGGTGGTGTTTAAAACACTTGCTAAGTAAACTGATGGTTCTAAAAAGTTATTCACAGAAAGGAAGCAAATTAATACTGGTGCTCTCTGAAAGCAGAAATTTATAATTTATAAACTGGTACCTTCTGTCTCTCCAACACCAGTCTGCAGTGAAATGCTACAACAGGTCCCCCTTTGGGTACAGAAAATTGGGATTCCAGTATTTATCAAATTTGAACATTATAAAGGGATAATCTTTGTGTTCTTTCTGCTGGATATCCACAAGATGCATTTCTTCAGCCTAGGTAATGTTTCAGACACATGTAGTAATGGGATTGATGTCCTATTTAAAGTACACATGCATGAAAAACAATCCTTCCCTAGCTAAACATTTTCCTTTAAACCCAACTGCTGCTCTTCCTAAGAAAAAATATAAGAAGTGGGAAAAACCAGTCAATGAGCACTAATCACAGCACTTCTGACATTACATATGTACACTTCAAACTCCTAATTCTACTTTTGCATCTTGCCAGCTTCTACCAGTGCTTTAAATTATATTTATTCCTTTTTACACTGATTCTTTTTACCCTGGCCTCACTGGAGCTCCCTAACAATGCTGCCACTGTCTCATCCCTGCCCAGTTCTCTATTGTTGCTCAGAAATGCTTTAGACTCAATTCATGCCAGAGAAATCCCTGATGAATCAGAGCAAGCTGGTGATGCTTTAGGATCACTCAGATCCCTGTTTACACCAAGATTCATCTGGAGCTTTTATTTCAAGTAAAAACGACCACGTTGTTGCTCCACTTTTAACCATTTTCAGGTTTTAGATTCTTGCTCTGAGCAGTTTTTTAGTGCAGTCTGTCAAAGGGGTGGCTGCTGCCTAATTACTTCCCATGAAGCCTCTTTATTCCAAATTACACTTCTGTGGCAAGCAGGGAAAGCACTTCTGATGAGCAAGCAGAACTGTTAGAAGCCAGAATTCTTCCTATTATTTAGCCCTACTGGGACAAATACTTACATAAAAGAAAAAAAATTGCACTCCTTATCTGCTACATTGGACACATTTATGAGAGGAGAAACAGAGAGTTCTCATCCCTGGTGTTACATATGAAAAAAAATGCAAGCACCTAAAGAAGTTTAGATTTATAGAAAGGGGAAATAGTTCATCTGATCAATAAAATTAAACGTGTTCAAAACAAAGAAAGAAAAAACCTAGACTGCCACTGAAGACTGCCTGGCACAAGATTTCCAGGTCACACATCTGAAAAAGATTCTTCCTAATAATAAAACTACTGAGCATTCTTTTGAGTCTAAGAAACACATTTTAATTCCAGCTCAAAGTATATTGCTAAATGAAACAAATGAATTTTAATAAAAGAAAATCTTTCTAGATGCACAGTACATTCCCTGAAGTAATCAGACAAATGGCACCAAGGAGACTGCTTTAATATATTGCATTTTAAAGCTGAGACAGAAACTAAATAAAAAGCCTTGAAGATGAGAAACAACTGCTAACTCTGAAATCCCAGCTCTCCATGCTACGAAGCAGAAACCAAGTTCCACCATTCAAAAAAACTACATAAAAGGGACAGATCTTGAGCTGCCCTGCTGTATCTTGCCTGGCTTCCAGCTGCTTTGTCAGGAGCAGAGGGTGTTTGCCAAGGGTGTTTACCCTATTTATGGTGTTTACCATATTTACACACCTCACCTTGGAGTTGCCAGCTCTGTCTCCAACAGCACTAAATGTCTGCAGGTGGTAAAATTTAAAAAAGCCCCAAACAAGATGGTCCTGAAGGTCTAGAGCATGATGTGAAGACTTCAGAGAGCTGCCCACCTAAAACTCATCAGTTTTAGTCCTGGGGGTTTAGTCCTTGATTCACTTGCCTAACCCTAGGGCAAGCTGATGGCATTTAAGGTATCAGAGGATAAATCAAGGATAAATCAGTTAAGACATCAAAGGATTAATCAATTTGCATCAGGCAGACAGGTAATGCATAAAACCTTCAGGAAATCCACATCCTTCTCTCCCAGCAGCTGAAGGGCAGGCAGGACACCCCAGCACCCTAAAAATGGCTTTTGGTTCCTACAGGCAGCTGAGGTTAATCTGGTTTACACTGAGACTGCATGTTTAGGCATCTTACTCTGCCAGAACTCTCCCAGACTAAACACTTGCACTTTACACTGATTTTAAAAAAAAAAAAAAAAAAAAAAAAAACCAAACCAAAAAACCCAAAAACCAGACAATTTTTAAAAGAAATCTACATTTTTTCAAAATAAATCTGTATTTGATTAAAGTGCTCTTAATTACTCTTCATTTTATTGTCCCCTGAAAATCATAATTTAGCATCTAACACAACCTTAGGTTGCTTTGGTGTGGGGAAAAGACAAGGTGTTAGATCTAACTGAGTGAGCAAGCTGAGTCTATTAAACCTAAGAGAAAGAAGATGACTTCTGAACCAAATGCAAAGGGAAAAGAAACTTTAGAGCCCTCAAGTGACAGCTTCTTGACTGATGTGGCATCATTAAGTTTTCATGTGTATTGTTCAGATAAGCTTAAAAATGGAAAATTGTGGCAAGTACCAAAAGGCAAGTCACCAAATAAAGAGCAAACCTATGTCTGGCAGAGAGGTTATTAAATCACAAGTTGGATTTTTATTTTTTTACATATGGATTTATTTCCATATTCATGTGCATATTCACAGATTCACTGCAAGGATGTACAACACTTAAAATATGGCTTGAAAGTAACAGAAAAAAGGGATTTTTTTTTTCTCCAGAAAGTCAGAACAGTTGGAACTGTGAAAGATTTCCTCCTAGGGTTCAAATAATTTTCCATTTTTAGGACATTCTTTAGGAAGAGACCTAAAAATGTCTCTTATCTGAACTCCATTGTATCATACTGAAGATCTTTTACAGGCAAAGAGAAAAAAGAAAGATTCTTGAGGACAATTTACTCCTTTATTGAAGACAGTGAAGCGCCATTCATTCTTATCCCCCAAGAAAGATGGCAAAGAAAAAATAGTTTTTCTAGGTAACTACACTAGAATTTACTTTTTTTTTTAAAAAAAGTGAAATTTCAAAGTTCTCAGCACAAGCCCAAAGTTATAATCCAGATCCTTCCAAACACAAACCTTTTCACATTAACAGAAAGCCATTTCTCAGAGGGAATTAACAGGGCAAATAATCACATAAAATTAACAAGTTTAAAAATATTAATACTGAACCTAGGATACAACTACTTTAATGAGAAGATCCTGGCATATCAGACCTGAGTACTTACTGATGGTAGTCTCATGCATTATCTATAATTTAACAGAATATGGCTACATACTGGAATGGATTTTAATTTTAAGATAATGAAGGAAAAAATCTGATTATCAGCACATAATTTTACATAGTGTTGGTACAAAAGTAGCTGGTTTAGGCACAAGTAAACAGAACTATGCAGCAATAGAGAAGAAAAGCACCTCAGGAACAAACACTCCAAATGAAAACCAAAATAAAATTAAAATAAAGCCCCACTCATCTTCCTCCCTTAAGAAAAAAAAAAACAAACAACCCCAAACTAAATCATAAATGTTCATATTTTAAAGAGCACATGCAAACCACCTGTAGACCTCTGGTTCACATACAATGCTCAACACTGTAATGTGCAGGTAATCTGTTAGGGTTTGGCTGGTGCAGACACAAAGCCAAAGAATCTCTTTTCTAGACTTAAAACACAAGCTGAACTTTTAGGGTAAAAAAAAAACAAAGCAAGGAACAAGAAACATTAATGCAGTAGCAGCTTCCAATCCCACTGAATGCCCCAGGGAAATTGTGGTCACTAATGTTTGTTCCTGCTCATGCTGCAGGTACCCAACTCAACCCTCCTAAAAATTAGGTGGATAAACATTATCAGAGAGAATTTAGCAATAACCAACTCAGCTCTCCTTAAAATCAGGTGGATAGCATTGGCAAGAGAGAATTCAGCAACACCCAACTCAACCCTCCTTAAAATCAGGTGGATAGCATTGGCAAGAGAGAATTTAGCAATAATCAACTCAACTCTCCTTAAAACCAGGTGGATAAACATTATCAGAGAGAATTTAGCAATAATCAACTCAACCCTCCTTAAAATCAGGTGGATAACATTGGCAAGAGAGAATTTATCAATACCCAACTCAGCCCTCCTTAAAATCAGGTGGATAACATTGGCAAGAGAGAATTTAGCAACACCCAACTCAACCCTCCTTAAAATCAGGTGGATAACATTGGCAAGAGAGAATTTAGCAATAATCAACTCAACCCTCCTAAAAATTAGGTGGATAAACATTATCAGAGAGAATTTAGCAATACCATCTTTCTCATGAACAGCGCTTCTCTGTGTCAGAAAAGCTCATCTGGGACATTCCAGCTACTCACATGAAAAATTGGGAACCATTGGTATGTTTCCCTCGGTTTGCCATTGACAAAAGGAACGCTCTGTCATGTTTGAGAATAAAGTTTTCATCTGTTTGAAGAAAAAATATGTTTGTCAGATCTTCCCTGACGAGGAAGGCAAGGCTACTTTTCTTAGCGACTTTATGGGTGCTCTACAGAGAAATTCTGCTGCTGCTGAAGAAACATCAACAGGTGGGAAGAAACAGAACCCCAGGTGAGAGAAGCCTCTAAGAAATTACAGGAAAAGCAGGTATGAGACAGAAAGCATTCTTTCTTAAAGAACAAGGTGCAGAGAGAGTGCAAACGTTTCTAATGAAAAATAAAGTCATTAACCGGGTCTTCAACAAACATCTGATTCTCACAGATTTGGATTTAAATCCAGGGTTTTCCAAATAAGGACAAGGTTTGGCAGACTTACTGACATCTGAAAACACAACTTAATCCATACAAATGCTGTCATTTACACAGCATGAACCTCAGGCAGAAAGATCTAGAGAATAACCCAGTTCCCTCACACAGCAGGTTAAAAGATAACCACCTATCAAGTCAAAACTTGAAGTTTCAAAAGCTACAAGGGGAAAAAAACCAAAACACCAAGATATCTGAATGAGAAACTGTCCTGAATGATATCTGAATGAGAAACAAGGCAGAAAATCACCTTTATCCTGGCCCAAAGCAGGACAGAAACTAAAGAAAGCATTCTTCCTGCAGCTGAACTATAAAATCAACTAAAACTAAAGGAAAGAGGAATTGTGTTCCAGTATAATAAAAAGAGGACTTCTGGTTGTCCAACATAATAGAAAACCAGATCCTCTGAAGTTCATTTTCAAAGCTAAAACCAGAAAATTAAGTGTCCAAAAGCATTGTTTTGAAGATTACACAGAAAAACACAATGCTGGGTGTTTAGCACTCACCGCCTTTAGAAACAAACCCTGGTAACTTCTTCACAAATGTAACTATTCCAGACTTCCTTTTGTCTAAAAAGGCTTTAACACTTCAGCACCAAACTATGTCTCAGTTTTAAGACAACCTCAATGGCTCACTTAACCAGGCAGAGCTACTTGCACAACATACAGAACCAGGGGCTGTTACACAAATACATACAGGGCCTTTATTAACACCAGAAAAATCTTGATTTTTTTTTTTTTTTTTTATAAAAGGAAGCATTATGTCTTTACACGAGCACTTCATAAACTCACCATTTTCCTCCCAACACCACATTTTAACACGAGGTGAATGTACATTTACAAATTCCTCACAAAACAAAGTAACTTCTGTAGCATGTAAGCAAAGCCAAACAAACACTAAGCATACAAACCTTGAAGAGGGAAGGGGAGGAAAGGGACATTAAGAGAAGAGATAATTTTTTTTAGAGCTGGAAATTATGCCAGTGTTCTCTCTCAGAATAAGTCATTAACCCTCAGAAAGGTTAGACACAGAACTCCTCATTTCTCCAAGCAACACAGATACCCATCTACAAACGGATGTATCAGTTGTCTATATATTTACTAGGGAGGGTACAAGGGAACAGAATTTGAACTTGTGTTACTGAGCTTTTGTCTCTTACCTTTTCATTTTGCAAAAGACCACATTCTCTATAAACAAAAGAATATGTTGACAGTTTTAGGCAGGAAGATAGGAGTTTATTCATGAATAAAGTTGCCTAACCTCCATGCTGAAAGTCATGTTTAAACAATAATGTTAGCCTTAATTAATTGTCAGTTAAAGTTAAATATTAAAAAAAAAAAAATAAAAATTATCTGAAAGTCATGCATATAAAAATAATTCCCATGCAACATTAGTTTCATGCAAAAGGTGATCTATAAGTAGACCTGTTTTCATTAAGTAGCTTGGGAATCAAGACTTGTTCATCTCAGAACTGAATAAAGAATCTGCAAAGCCATGTTTCCTCTTACCTTTAAAATAGCCTCCGTAAATTGATTCACCTCCTTTTCCATTACCTACATGTTAAAAAAGCATGAATTAAACCTTTTGTTTCACTTAGGAAAACACCTGTAACATCCCACCAGTTTACAACAAACCAGGAGATTCTATCCAGTTACCAGTTCCTGAGCATAAGCTCCTTAATTATAAGTCACAGCCCTGCCTTATCCTGTTGACACTCAAAACCATTGAGAATGAAGACTCCTGAACACTGGAAAATCTGAACCAGGACTCCAAAGGCTAAGAATCCTCACTGGTATTTTTTGCAGACAGCAAAACAACAACAGCAGGCTAAAAAAAAAAAAAGGACAACAGGAGGTATGACCAACAATCTTGCTTGGCTCAAAGCAGCTGAGAGACCACAGGAATGGCTAAGAATGTAACTAGCAGTTTTTAAGGCTTCCTTGCTTTCATGTGACTCTAAAAAAAAAAAAAATCTTCCCTTGCCATGCCCACTGTATCTAATAAAAGGTTTGAGGGCAGAGAGAAGAAGAGAACACACTTGGGTGTGTTAAAGGTTATGTACCTGTGGTGTGGGGAGGGAAGTAAAGAAACTCCTGGAAAATCTCCAAAAGGAGACTCACTCATTAAACACTTCTGGCTTGTTCACTAAAAATAAATTTAAAAACTCAACTTATTCAAAGAGTCAGGGCCCTGTATCAACAGAGCATTACTACTACTGTTGCCTTTATTGACAACACAAAAGTGAAAAGCAGCAAGGCTGCGTTTTGGACTTGAAATCTATTTTAACAAGATAGAAGTTTAACTCCAGCAAGGGTTTTTTTTTTTAGGTTTGTTTGGCTTTTGTATGGTCTTTTTGGGGGGGGGGGGGAAGAGTGTTTTGTTTAGTTGGTTTGGTTTCTTGCTTTGGTTTTTTTTTCTTCTTTAACTTAAAACATTTTCTAAATAACCCTTATTTCAGTTGAAGCACTTTAGAATTTCAAATATTATCAAGAGAACAGGTGATCTGAGTTATATTTTTATGGCATTTTCATGCTTCTGTGGCATTTTGTAAAGTTCCATAGTTATAACACAAGCTGTAACATTTCTGTTCTGTATTTTACCTTCACTGAAGTCCCCACCCTGAATCATGAAGTTTTTCACCACACGATGGAATGTGGTGCCTTTGTAACACAGCTTCTTTCCAGTTGTTTTCCCAATTCCTTTTTCACCTGCAAGAAGGTTAAACAAAAAAAGAATCTACAGATCTTCCCTGATCAAATTCCAAGGGTTTTTACCTGCCTAGTGCTAATGGATGTTCAGACAACCTTCAGAACAGCACAGGTATACAAGACAGCAGTCCTAATTTTTGCCTTTTCCTATTAATAGTTCTTTCCTTTGCCCCTTAATAGCAAATATACATTTAAAAGGGGACCCTGAAGTGAAAATCTGATTTCTTCTTAATAAAAGAGTCCTTGTAAATATAAGATCTTAATAAAAGATTCCCTCCTTCCTTGAAAGGAGGGAACTTACTAGCAAATCTCTCAGAACCATTTATAAGAAAGCAAGAGTTGATGATCACAATGGGTTAATTATTTTTGGTGGGTTTGGCACAGATCTGGATGTGCCTGATGGATCCCAGGACAGATATTGGAGCTCAAAACAGGCTTCATCTTGGTTTCAATGTGATCCACTCTTGGAAAATTAGGATTGAGGGTTAAACGTGCATCAGATCTTCAGCAATTCAAGCAGAGTGGTCAGGCCACCCCTTAAAGCCAACCTGGCACAAAACACTCCCATTTCTTTCTGACCAGACTGACAGAACAGGGAACAGAAATGTGGACACCAGAACCATTCAAGGCTGAGCTGAGTGAGAATCATAACTGGGGGGAAAAAAACACCTCCCCCTAAAAACCTGCACTGGTACCAGGGCCATTCTTGTTCATCCTTTGAGCCCAAGGAGAAGTAGAACCCAAAGAACTCCTGGTGAAGCTATAAGCTCAAGCCCACTGGTGATTTTTGAGAAAGAATTAATATTCCTTCCAAATTCCAGAAGAAAAACTGTGTTGGGTGTGTGGGTGAGGGTACTGTGACTGGCAGAGGTCCTGCACTGAGTGAGTCCATCTGGGATTTATCCTGGTCCAGTCAGGGAACATCTAAAAGACTTACAAGCTTCCAAGAATGGGGGAGCTGGAAGAACACAGCAGTTATGAGTAACACAGCTAAAATCCTTCCTAAACCACCCCTGCAGGAGACACTCTGCAAGGCCAGATAACAAATAACTGTGCTGTTTCATTCCACCATTGGTTATGGGACAGGCATTTGACCCTCAGAGGACATTTAGCCTGAATGTTCTGTCCAACACTCCAGTCCTTCACCCAGAATTAACTGATGGCCAAATTGCCCCAAATTTGCCACTCCAAGCAGCCCACTGCTGCCAGGATGAGTGCAAATCTGTGGCACAAAACCCACTCATGGCACTGCTGTTTGCAGCAGCCTTCACTTGGAGAATCCAAATTATTTTCCATACCTCTGACTCTCCATACCCCAAACCTCCTCCCCCACTTTTTCTTTTCCACAGAAGTCATCCAAGCAATGCTATTTATTTACAGGGATGGAAACACAACCTTTCCACCCAAAACATGTCTCCCCCTGCTATAGCACTGGAAATTTCCCATCAGTCAGTACCAAGGAGTATCTTTGGCCTACTTTTTTGGTCATGTTTCAGCCTTTTCCTCAGGCTATGGATAATCTCCTTACAGAATGGGATCCTGCACTGCACTTGACCACATAATTAAGAATTAAGGAGAGCTTTAGATCATGTCCAGAAGTTAGTCCTTTTTTTTTCCACTCTTTTTTACAGTGTCACTAAGAGAACACAGTCCCTACCATAATAAATGGCAATGCTTGTGATGTTCCCTTCTTTTCATGTACAATACAACTGTGGGTAAAATAATAGAATTTAACTACTTCTCTGTAAGCCAAAGACACTTCAAACAATAAACTTAAGCTGCTGGCCAAATGTTGGAGGGCTAAGTTCTTGCAAAAGCTGTGCTACATCACACTCTGATTTTCAAAACCAGTTCTTGAACTCCCATCAGGCACAAGAGAGAGAAACCAATTCCACTGCTTAGAGCTGCAGCACCTCCTTAAGCTCAGACACTTTTCTACAACCCATAGGCTGGGATTTTTTTGTTTGCTTGTTTATGGCCAAATATTAGCTTTATTCCTTTTGCAATAAATAAGCCTGAATTTTGTCTGAAAAAGGAAAAAAAAAAGCCTGAGCTCCATCTGCTTGTATCCTTTCTGCCTAAGATGTTCTCTCCCTCTGCTGCAAATCACTTGGAAAGGGGATGGTGAAAAAATGTCCTGGTTTGGGCCAGGATAAAGGTGATTTTCTGTCTTGTACTTTAGCTTTTAGCTCAGTCTCTTGTAAGTAGTTGCACTTGCTGAAATTAACAGCAAGTTTCTCGGACAGTGTGTGCTTCTAGGACAGATAACTCTGGGTGTTTATAGTTACTGCTAGAGACTGGTGTGCAGAGCCAGGGACACTGCTCAGCTCTGAGGAAAACTTTTACCCTTCCAGGAGGAGTAAAGAGGTCCCACCTGAGCCCTCCTTTGGGGAGGAACAGACAAGAGAGATGCCAGAATTGACCAAACAGAGGATTCCATCCCATACACCTCATACTCAGGATAAATTTTGAGAGATCACGAGGGCCAAGCCAGATTTCATGATTTTCTGCTTCCAGTTTCCAGCTGCCTGCCCTTCCTGCCTTTCCTGCTTCCCTTCCTTCACTCAGCATCCTGGGAGGATTCCATCCCTCCCTCTGCCTGTGCTCCTGATCCATCCCAGCCTGAATCTGTGTGTTCCTGCCTCCAGCTCCCAACTGCTGCTGACCCCAGGATTCCAGCCTGGACTTTCCCAGGGCTGCCCTGCAGCCTCGGGGGTGACATGAGAGTTATTGGGGGAAAGGGGGGAGGAACCTGGGATCAATTTTCCTGTATATTTGTATAGATTTAGTATTTTTTCCTATTTATCATTCCTGTTTCATTAAAGCTGTGTAGTTTAGTTTCCACCCCATCAGTCTCTCTCCCTTATTCTCTCTCCTTTATCAAGGAGGAGAGAGAGATTAATAGAGAGCACCTATTACTCGGTTTAATTGCCAGGCCAGTGTTAAACCCTGACACAAGAACTTACAGTGATTACAAGGGACAGCTTCTTATCTGAGAAGGGCACAACCCAAGAGCCTTTACTGAACTGCCCTTCTCTCTTTGCCAGCTCAACTTTGCTCTTGTGCTCAACTAACACCCTGCACAACCCAAAGTTGATTTTGGTGCTCAGAGCTGGTCTCTTATTGAGGTTACGAGAAACTCCTGACAAAGCACCAGAGAGAACAGATGGATTTGGGCTTATTCAATAAGTTGAATGACTGAAGGACCTGCAAATGGCAGTTTACAAGCCCAGATGTTTTCATTTCAATGCAAGGAGCTTCTCAGGGCTGAGGCTGACAGCATTCCACCACGTCTATTTCTGACAACAATGTCAGGCTGCAGGAAGGCAGCCAGAATCACCCTGTCCTCCCCCATCTATTTCTGACAAAAACATCCTGGCTTGCTCAAGAGATTATGGAGGGAGCAGCAGGCCTGGTGATGGGCACAGCATTTCAGACATTGGTCACCTTGGCTTCAGACAAGCGAAGCCACTCTTCACCATGACACAAGGGATGTGCAGAGGCCAAATTAAGTTGCTTCAAGGTCTCTCACAGCTTAAAGTGGGGCCACACTGCAGCTGGGATGCTTTGATCAGCTAAAATGCAGGTGGGTCCCCACAGATGTCTAAGGAAAAAACAAAGAAAGGTGATGGATTGGTTCAGCATGCAGGTTTCTGTAGTACAGAAGCACCTGATGCTCACAGTCTGCTGCCAAAACATTTCATTTGTGGGAAATGACACAAGGGATGTGCAGAGGCCAAATTAAGTTGCTTCAAGGTCTCTCACAGTTTAAAGTGAGGCCACACTGCAGCTGGGATGCTTTGATCAGCTAAAATGGAGGTGGGTCCCCACACATGTCTAAGGAAAAAACAAACAAACAAACAAAGATGATGGATTGGTCCAGCATGCAGGTTTCTGTAGTACAGAAGCACCTGATGCTCACAGTCTGCTGCCAAAACATTTCATTTGTGGGAAATGACACAAGGGATGTGCAGAGGCCAAACTAAGTTGCTTCAAGGTCTCTCACAGCTTAAGAGAGGCCACACTGCAGCTGGGATGCTTTGATCAGCTAAAATGCAGGTGGGTCCCCACAGATGTCTGAGGAAAAAACAAAGAAAGATGATGGATTGGTTCAGCATGCAGAATCCTGGATTTCTGTAGTACCCAAGTACCTGATGCTCACAGTCTGCTGCCAAAATATTCCAGTATGTAGATATTATGGTCCAAAAAGGGACAGCTTCCCCTCTGTATTACACAGAGATGGACACAGACCTCACAGATAGCTACAAGAAGACACCCATGCCAGCAAGTGATAGTGTATTGAGTAAACCTCCAGTGATTCAAAGATTTCTCACAAAGACCCAAAGATGAGGATTAAAGATACTCCCAGTGGGGACTCACACTTCTGTGGTGACTCAAGTTGTACCCATGGATCTTGCTGTGAAAAGTGGGAGCCTGACTTCTGGAAGCAAATGACTTCTTTGGTCTCTGCAGGTGTAGAGGAGCTCACAACTCTTAAAAATTCCAAGCAGCTCTGTTTTGGCTGCCAGAGGTTAATACATAACCACTGCTGCTCTCCTGGAGATGGGCTCTGGAGGTCCTTTAACACAGCCCAGGAAAACAAAGCAGCAGTAGCCAGCTGGACTGCTATGTCAGTCCATGATGAGAGGAGAAAAGTATGTATTGGATGCTTCTGTCAGGAGTGTGGATGACTCTAAACCTTGCCTGCCACTCACTGCTGGCCCGTTCTCATCTGTGGAGAAGAAATCTTTGAACAGTGTTCAAGTTTAGATGCTGAGGTAATGAAGATCCTGACAGCATGAGGCAGGAGGGCAGGGAGAATGGTATTTGTAATGCAGAGAACTCTTCAAGGAGAAGCAGAAAGGCAAAGAGAAACAGCTGATAGGAAAAAAAAAACCCATCAGGTGAACTGAACATAAGATAGGTTAATTAGTGCAAATATAAAAAGAATTAAACATTAGCAGTGTGACTGGAGCCTCCAACTCAGTCATTTTGGAGCCTAAGAACTACAAAAGAAGTGAGATGGCTGCTAACAGCAAAAAAACAAAAACAAAACAAAAAAGAGTATAACTTTATCCTCTGAAACACTACATTCACCAAAAGAAGTGAAATTACTTCAGGTTCTTCTACATGATTTTCTCTCCCCTGAAAAATGTAATTATCACATTTTATAACTATTTTTTTTTAAGATACCTGTCAAGACATTGCTCTATTCTATGAGTATGGCACAGAAAACACAATTTGCAAACATTAAACAAATATTTGAGGTAGCTTTTAAGCCTGCAAGTTTGATCTCAGGAGTAGACCTCCTAACCATGTGCTTAGTTTCAAAACTTCTTTGAATTAAAGTTCCATTTGAAGGCATCAATGCAACCTGGACAGCCAGCTGAAGACCAGAATACAGAGATGCAACACAAAGTCAGACTTTTTTTTTTTTTAAATAAAAGTTCTTTCTTCTGCTCATTTCATTCCTCATTATCTCCAACACCTTCTCCTTCCTTTATATCCACCTCAGGTTTTTAATAGCAACATTGCTGTAAGGATTTAAACAACCCTTCAGAGCTACAAAAAGCAAGGCTCAGACATTATGCTGGTTAAGCTGCTACTGCATTTTATCTTTTGTAATCCATTCTGATGAACTTCAATCAAGTTCTCTTTTTTCTGTAAGAGTTGTATCACGCTTTGCTATGCAGAGTCTCTATCTAGATTTCTCTAGTAAGTGTGATTAAATTAAAAAAAAAAGTGGAATAAAGAGAGGGGGCATCACCACACAGACCTTAAAAATAAGGTCCTAAAGGAAGACCCCTAAAGAAGACCCCTAAAGAAGACCCCTAAAGAAGACCTAAAAAAATAAGAAACCTTAAAAAATAAAAAATGTAACTTCCACAAATTCATAGTATTATAAAGATCATCTAAATCTTCAGAGATTATCTAGAACCCATCAGATTCTGGCATTTGAGCTCTGACAGGAAGCACTTTAAGAAGTTCATGTATAAGGGTATCAACAGATTTGTTACAGATAACCAGTCAGCTAAAAGCTGTTCACTAAAGGCAGATGATAAAACACTGCCTGGGAAGCCTTGCTGGAGCATTTTAGTGATTTGGAAATGAGTTACTTCAAATACAAAGTAGAGGCTTCACTGGTGCAGTTAATTCAAGGTATTGAAGTCACTGAGAAGTCAAGAATGAAGACCAGGAGATCACCAAGAGACTCAGAATGCATTCTTCATGTAAGACACTTCAATTCCTGTAGGAACTTCATCAAAATTAATCTTCAACTAACAGCTGAAAAATCCCTGAGGACCAGTGCAGAGGAGAAACCCCCACCAAGTCCTGACTACCTTTACTCTTCCTGTCATGAGAAACCATTTAAAAACCAGTTAAATCATGCTTTTAAAAAAAGGGGTTGGAGGATGTTAAATTATACCCAGACATTCTTTTGCCAGTGCTGTCCCTTTGATTTCATAGATCTCTTTTTCTCTCAAACAATCCCAGGATTTCTATGGGACCATCATATTCTTTCTTTAGTCCTAGCCAAAAATGAAAACATTCTTCTCATGTTTAAAGAGATGTTCCCATTCTCTGATCCCTCTGTAGCAGTTCTATGAACCTGAAATACATTCAACTTTTTATTATACATAACCAACATTTTATGTGAGAAAAAATTTATCTAGATATCTAGATTATTTATTATTATTATTTATCTATTTATCTAGATTCAAGGTCTTAAGGAGTATACCAAGTCAGAAGTCACCACTATAGTGTGCAATAGCATTATATATATATACAGTGCACTAATATTAACATTTAAACTCTCCTCTGATAAATTCAAAACAATTCCTTCTTTATCACATTCATGTAACTTGAGTGATCAATAATTCCACCACAGTCTCAGCCTTGTCAATTACTTTCACCTACAAGAATCCCACATTAGGGACATAGAAAAACGCTTTTCTTCCATAAATTCAGAGTTTTCATAGAATCATAGAATTGGCTGGGTTGGAAGGGACCTCAGAAATCATCAAGTCCAACCCTTGATCCACTACTGCTGCAGTTCCCAGCCCATGGCACTCAGTGCCACATCCAGGCTCTTTTGAAATATCTCCAGACACGGAGAATCCACTACTTCCCTGGGCAGCCCATTCCAATGTCTGATCACCCTCTCCAGAAAGAAATTCTTTCTAATCTCCAACCTAAACCTCCCTGGCACAACTTGAGACCTTTTGTGCCCTCTTGTCTTGCTGAGAGTTGCCTGGGAAAAGAGCCCAACCCCCTCCTGGCTCCAACCTCCTTTCAGGAAGTTGGAGAGAGTGATGAGGTCTCCCCTGAGCCTCCTCTTCTCCAGCCTCAACACCCCCAGCTCCCTCAGCCTTCCCTCATAGGAATTCTGGCTGGATCCCTTCACCAGCCTCCTTGCTCTCTCTGGACCTGCTCCAGCACCTCAATCTCCTTCCTGAGCTGAGGGGCCCAGAACTGGACACAGGACTCAAGCTGTGGCCTCACCAGGGCTGAGCACAGGGGCAGAATCCCTTCCCTGGACCTGCTGGCCACGCTGTTCCTGATCCAGCCCAGGATGCCATTGGCCTTCTTGGCCACCTGGGCACACTGCTGCCTCATGTTCAGCTTCCTGGCAATCCAGACTCCCAGGTCCCTTTCTGCCACTCTGTGCCCAGCCTGGAGCTCCCCATGGGGTTGTTGTGGCCAAAGTGCAGGACCCGGCACTTGGAATGTTGAACCTCATCCCGTTGGAATCATCCCAACTCTCCAGTCTGTCCAGGTCCCTCTGCAGAGCCCTCCTGCCTTCCAGCTGATCCACACTCCCCCCCAGCTTAGTGTCATCTGCAAATTTGCTGATGATGGACTCAATCCCCTCATCTAAATCATCAATGAAGATATTGAACAGAACTGGGCCCAACACTGGTCCCTGGGGGACACCACTAGTGACCGGCTGCCAACTGGATCAGCCCCGTTCAGCACCACTCTCTGGGCCCGGCCCTCCAGCCAGTTCCTAACCCAGCACAGGGTGCTCCTGTCCAACCTGTGGGCTGACAGCTTCTTCAGGAGGATGCTGTGTTTTGCATTCTGTACTCAAGCATTATCTCCACCACTCTAATTGAGTCACAGTTGTAGGATACCAAACCATTTCCTGCTATGCAATATTCAAATTCTGCTCAGCATTAACAACTCTCAGCTTTATTTTTCCCAGAAAAAAAAAATATTATCAGCACTCTGCTGTGGTTTACACTTGCATAAACAAATAATAATTCTAAGAAGCATTAAAAAAATCTTAAATATAAGCATGTTACTTACCTGAGCACAAGCAAAGGAAATTTTTGCAGGTCTTTGGACAAATGTCTGAGAAGAGCTGAAACATAATTCGACCAACTGGAAGATTAAAAAAATAAAAATTAAGAGTTTCAGAGCTTATTTCATTGACATTAAAAAACCTGTGTATAAATAAACAGCATGCTTTGAAAATACATTCTGAAAAAAGTTATTTTATCAAGCAGAATTAAAAAAAAAATAAATATTCATATATTAAACCAAGCAGCAGGAAAGAACAGTACCCTGATTGTAATAAAAAAATGAAGATTAAATAACATCTTTACACCTAATTTACTAAAAAGCCTAATGACTCTACTTTGATTTGAACCTAGGAAGCCAAAGGTATTCACTGGATTAGTTTATCCTGCCAACTAATTTCTGTTTTGGAAAAGATGTGCCATAAATGCAGGTCCTCAGAGAGCTGGAGTAATTCCCTCCCTCCCCTAGCAGTATGTTTACACAAATACATTAATAATTACATTTCTACAGCTCCCCCTGTGATAACTAAAAGTCCAACTGATAAAGTCTCATGTTGTGTTAAGGTTTATAGATGTATTTCCACTCTTGCCCTAAAATTCTTCAGGTTTTCTAAAGAAATAAAAATTAAAATGAACCAAAAATATGACATATTTTTGAAGTGATTCACATTTTCTGTTTTATTTTCCAAGCTACTGAGGCTTAGATTACTGAAGTAAAAAACACCAAGCCCTCCCAAATGCATGAAACCTTAAAACCCCCACATAATTATCACAGAAAAAGCTGTTATTTCTATAATTTGGGCAACAAGCAACAAACCCCACACTGCTGGCCCAGGTTACAGGGAGAGGAATAATAATCTGTCAATGAGGAGTACCCTCTAGTGGTCTCCATTGGTAAGGCTTAAAAATAATGTAAAAAAATAACTTCTCCAGGAATTATTCCTCTTAAAGAAAAAAATAATTGAATTTGTGATGTATTTTATTCAATACTTACAATTTTATTCAATTACATCACTAAGAAAAATTCTGAAAGGCTTCTAAGAAATTGCACTGAATTTTAGGGCTCTCTCCAGATGTGCACAGCTGCCAGCAAGGTGAATTGTTGGTGCAAAAAAGGGGAGAAATTAAAGAGAGAGACCACCTGTATTTTCTGCTCTTAGGTAAGAATTCAAGATGCCTTCAGCTCTTGAAATGTCTGCATTTCACTAACTGCAAGAAGAATGTTCTGAGCATTCCTCATTGTAAGCAGGAAAATCTTAAGAAAATAGGTAGAGACAGCCTCAAAAGAATGAGGAAATAGCAAATATTAAAAAAAAGAAAAACAACAAAAAACCAGCACATTAAATGGTGGTAGCTGTAAAATGCCACTCTGAAAATCAATTTTCAGGTGAAGAAACCAGTATTATAAAATACACAGATTGAAGATTCATCCAGGGAACACAACAGAGGAGACAGTTCTGTAAGAGTTCCCAGTTTTCATTGGTATAAACACAGTAATTCAGGGGAGCAGGAGCCTGAAAACTTGGAAA